>NC_046657.1:172029549-172034893 GCF_010883055.1 Belonocnema kinseyi | reverse complement strand
TTTATTGCAAATTCGGATTCAGCGTCGAAAAATACATAAGAATATATAGGTCTGGTCAATTGCACAGACACTTTTGTTTTTTTTGTGGGCCTGTGTTATAAGCTCCACTTTGTGGTCAGTGTCACTTTGATACTGTAAACTTCCAAATCTGTTTCCTCAAATAAACGTGACTTTTTTTAGGCAACATTTTTTGGCCTTGATTCAGCAATACTTCGGCTCAGAAATAGATTTTTCTTTTATCTTTATCTTTTATCTTTGCAGAATATTTTTTCGCAATCCTGAAAAATTTCGAGTTTTCATGTTAAAGTTAACAGTTAAGTTAATTCAAGATTTTTGGTACACCTACGGTTGTAAATTTGGTCAAAATAATAAACTGGTACCGTATACATTCTTTTTAACTTTTATGTATTTAACCTCATGGCTTAGGCCAATATTGTCCCAAAAATTTTTTGTATTCACGAAAGCAACGACGATATTTAAAGTTAAACATTATTTAACCTCGACGAGGAAGCGCAAGATTTCCAACAAATGGATTAAATTTTATTCTAGGCTTTTTTCTATTCTAAAAGGAATACGAATTACCATGTCGCCATTGCATTCTTCAAACTTTGATATTTTTGGGCCACACTATTAGAAATAATACTAATTGTTTAAAAAATGGTGGCAAACAAATGATTAAAAAACAGAATTTTTAATCATCAAAAATGGACTTTAAAGTATACCATATTGCACTATTTTTTCTTATCATGCAATTTTTTTAGTTACAAAATTTGACAATTTACGAAACGTTTGAAAAAGAACCGATTTTTTGGGTCGACAGATAAAAACCCGATATTTAAGAAATTCTTCATATTAGAGTAAAAAATAAAAATACGTGTCATTTTTTTCCTTTCAAGAGTAAGGCAAAAAGTTTTCAATACAAAACAAATTTGCTGTAAATCTGACATGAAATGATCCATATTTTTTATTAACTCTTCCGATCTTCTATTTCGAACATATTTGTCTAAGCTCTTATGTATTATTAATTTTATTTATTGGCAACAATTATAATTGCACTCAAAATCAAATTTCATTCATAATAAACTACATATATTCATGAATATTTTCATGAATATTTTCATGAATATTTTCATTTCCTCTTATTTTTTCATAATCTTTTTTCCCTTAATTTGTAATCAGCATTAAGTTTTTAATTGTTTTTGATTTTTTATCATGCAGTTGAATGCAAAAGCCAGACCAACTGATCGGGCTGCCACCTGTTGGATTAGTTTCAGACATTTTCCCTCTGCATCGTAAGAGAACTACTACCCCATACACATACGTGGTCGATGCAGAGGGCTGGGTAAAACGAAGATTTTGTGATCTGTTACTTTACCCTTGACGATCTGCAGTTTTTTGCATGCTGTGATTACCCCCAGCACTGTTATCTGAGTTCTCAATGAATATGGTGTAGTAGAAAGACTCATTGATAAGAGTCTAAGTTTGGCATGGCTTGGTCATATTGAAAGAATGCTTGGTTAACGTTTTACGAAGCAAGTGTATATAGAGTAAGGCACCCAGAAGTAGATCGAGGATATCATTGGATTACAGAGTATGGATCATCTCACTTGCTTATTATTCAGGTTGAGTGTTTATGTGTGTACCGTAACTGCTACGGAGATTGATCGGCGACTAATGCAGGAGCAGTGTGAATAAGCAATACGTGACTTTTAAATTCATCCTATCTTGATCCCCGGTAGTATAACGAGGCTAAACCAGAACGAGATATACTTACCCCGAAAGAGATTTGGTTTAATGATATACTATTATCACTAATAATAACAATAATATTTTTTGTCCGTCTGTGCTGCGGTGGCTTAGGTGGTTAGGCGCCTGTGGACATTTTTCGATGTACTTCTACTGACCTTCTGGTGGTTCGGATCTCACCTTAAGATTAAGGTCCCTCTATCATGCACTTGGCTATTACCCAACCCTTGGATAGTGGATAAAAAACCAGGTTTTGCCCAATATCTCGAATTAGGCATGCTACTCTTATCAGATCACTTGATTGGATTACAAAAGTGCGCCTGTGACTGATGATATATACTGGATCATCCCAGCGCGAACTATTGAGAAAAAAATTTTATACAAAATTTACAGTCTTTTAATTTGTTAACGTTATGACAGGCTCTTTTTTGGTTCAAAACAACACTGCATTGAGAGAAAAATTTCAAGTTTAGCATAAATTATCAGTGTTTAACGCGTTTTTATAGCACCTAGAAATCTACATCTTCAATAACTGATTACTTTATTGAATTGTTATTAAGCGTGGATCCGAGATTGATTGTGGAGACCGGGAACGAGACAATCTGAATCACTCAGAGTTCATGTTTCTTTCTCGGCTGATAACATAATGGGTTTCATATTACCGATTTACGTGCATCAGTAGTCAGCACATGCAGTGCACCCGTTCTTCTCAGTCAAAGCGGACAGATCAAGAGATAGTTTTCTTGAGACTTGTAATAATTTTCCCAAAAAATGGATAAAAACTTCATATTTTTATGCATATTAATCAACTGTGAGTACATCAATTAAATCGTTTGACCTCCATATTGATTACATTTTTTTCACAATTTAAGGATAAGTTCAAAATTGTTTGAGCTTGAATATTTAATATGTAATAAATTGTGCTTAAACTTAAACGCTAGAATACAATAGTATTCTTGCTTTATGGAAGCAGATACTATCCCTAGATATAAGAAAAATTTCCGAAAAATCCTCAAGCCTTTTCTTTATGATTATTTGAAAAATGTCACTTTTATATAAATTTATAACGTCGTCTCAGTTACGGTTGGAAATACTCCCGTAATTTTAGTGACCTTAATTATGTCACAATAAGAAAATTGCCATAATTTGTGAATCAGTCATGTTGGTGTATAAAAGAGCTCCTCTAAATCGTCATTTAGCTTAAATTGCACCAGTCGACAGCACCTTCATTTGATAGTGAAAATATTCAAACTTGGTGCATTTTTCTATTAAAATTTGATACTTAGAAATGGAACATTTATTAAAAATTGCTATTTCGGTGTTTTTATTTTGTAAGTGTTTGCAGTGACTATAAAGCTTACTATTTTCTTGAGTGAAAAAAATTGTGAGAAACTGCATTACGAATTTCTTGTAGACCAAATAATCTGCATTTAAAAAATCTGACACGCTTTTACTGAAATTTTGCCTCATTATTATATTGAGATTTCGAAACAAGTGTTTAATTAATCCTATTAATTTAAAGTCTAGCAATTTTAATTATAATACTCTAGTTATGTCTTCGGATTTGAGAAGTTGCTAATATTTACATTAAAAAATTTAATTACTATAATGAAAAATTAATTTCCTCGTAGGTCTGCTCGGGACAGTAACATCTCGGAGTATGCCGCCCGTTCGGCAGAACACCCTAGAGAGAATGAATATGAAACGAAGTGAACTGAAGAAAATGTGTGATGCAAAAGGGGAGAAATTGTATGAGAATATCAGAGCTAAAAATATCGCGTTTACATTAAATTTAACTGAGAGATTCATGACTTGGAAAAAAGAAGCAAGTTCCACTGAAGATGTCTATAAATTAGTTCAAGAACGCTGCAACAAGGACTCGGCTTTAAAGGAGATGTTGAGAAAATTTGTTGAATCTTCACAGCTTTGTATGGACGAAAAGGATCATTTAAAGGACGATAAACTTCTGGCTTTGGCGTCGAGGTTGATGGAGCTTTTCTGTGCACAGTACACACATAGTAAAATATATATTTTTGACATTTTAGGCAGGTATTTAAGGTTGAATTTCAGATTAGTGGAGATGTTTTCTGTTTAGGTAATGCCTACTCGTCAGATGAAGGGTGTCTGAATCTAGTCACCAATGCTGCTATTGATACGTGCAAGGAGAAGTATAATACTGATCAGTTTATTCCCTTGCCCTTCATCTACAGTATTAAAGAATGCAAGTTAGTTTCTGAACGTGAAATCATTATTGTATAATTTTTTAATGTTTACAGTAAGTTAGATCAAAGTTTAGTAAATTATTCAATTTTTTTATTAGCTAGTATGAAGTCAGCCACTTTTATATTCTCCTTACGAGATTCTATAAATAGAAGAAAAAAGATGTTCATTGGTTACATAATCCGATGGTTAGCTATAAATTATCTCAGCTAATTTGTTAGTTTCGCAGCTAGTTCAGTTTGTACTCAGTCGTTTCTCTTCTTCATATTTTAATACTTGTAATAGCATTTAAATAGATAATGAATTAGTCGTTAAATTAATTGTTAAACCTCTGCTAGTTAATAAGTAGGCTATTTAGTAAATAATTATCTAATCAGTTACTTTGGCATTTTATTAGTGAGTTCTAAAATTTCTCAACTACATTTCTTACTTTCATAATTTTTCCAGTGATTATCAAAAATACTCCGAATGCAGACTCGAAGCAATGAAGAATTGCAAAGATGCCACGAAAAGTGCCGTAGAGGCTGCAGATTCGATAACTTTCCACACTTTTTATGGATGCCACAACATTTCTGTGATTCCAGAAAAAATTACAATAAAACGAAGTTCTTCGATCCGAAAGGAGGAGGTAGCCAGATTTAATATAACTAAAGGAGAGTTGCAGGAAAAATGTCTCCTAAACGCAAACATGACATTGGAGAACATAAAAAAAACTCATGCTACGAATTTAATTATCTTGATGAAAGAAAACCTAGGAATTTTCCTAAAGACTAGACTGATGTGCATCACTGATTCTGAACAACAAGAGTCTTTGATTCAGGATACCTGTTTGAGCAACGTTGACCTAAAAAATGCTTTGGAGAAGATTTATGAAACGGTGGATCTCTGCATGGATGAAAATGATCGATTCAGTGAGGAAAAAAGGGTCAAAGTTTTGAGACAGAGTTTAGACGAAATTTGTGCTGCTGTGAAAAATGGTGAGGAAATGAGTAGGTTTTATAATTTTTTTTCTCCTTATTCATTTTTGCCTTCATTATTTATATTTCCTTTTTGTATTGTTCTTTCTCGGTTGTTTTATTCGTCCTTCCTCCCTTTCTTCCTTTTTATTATATTTGATCCTCCATATTTCATTGCAGCATTAATATTGTCACCATTCCTAATTTTCCTACTGTTACATGAGCTTTTTCTATATTCGTTCTTACATCTTAGTTTTTGCGTTTCTTTTTCCTTTACTTTTCGTTTTTAGTTCTTCTTCTTTTCTCTCAGTTTCTTCTTTTTTCTATGCCATTTTATCCTCTTTTTCTCTCTTAGCGTTTCTTTCTTCTTCCCTATTTGGACATTCTTCTTAAGGCGTTTCCTCAGGCTTGAACATTAGCCC
>NC_046657.1:172024860-172029449 GCF_010883055.1 Belonocnema kinseyi | reverse complement strand
CCACCATGAGTGTAATAATGGTGTACATAATATTGGAGCCTGTGTCTCGATATGAAACGGCAGGTGGTTTAGTCGTCTAGAGTGGAAGGGGGACCTACAGTTTAAGGTGGGTTCCGAACTACCAATATCAACAGCTTTAAGTACATAGAGAAAACCTTCTTCTCTAGAGGTACCGGTCCCACGACTCTCCGGGGATGAACAACTCCCTTGCTAGGCTAATGTTCACCGCATGGGCCGCCCAGACTCTTCCAGAGTGCGAGGCGGGCATCGAACCCGCAAGCCGACGGAGTGGGTCCAAAGCCTACGCTTTAGCCCCCACGAGCATCGTCCCACTGGTTTCGACGATACTTTAAACACCTTAAAACTCGGATCGAGCCCAGGATTGAGATTAAGTGCCTGTCATGCATCAGTCAACTTTCCTATTATTAGAGAATACAGCTGGTTTAAAAAAAACTAAAAAAGATTGAATATTAAGAAAGTTAATTTTACTATTCTGTAGTCGGTTCATTACCTAACGAAGATACGATAAAAAAAGAAAGAAGAAAATAGGTAAATCCGTTCACTTTCTGGATATACAAAGGATTAGGGAAGAAGTCACCAGAAAAAATGTAAATCCTAAGGGGACACATTATAAGCTTCCATTCCAATTCCAATTCGAATAACATTAGTCTTTTAGCAGAATTTACTAGTGCTCGAAATCATTGAATATAATGTTTAACTCAGAAAATACGATATCAAAAGTATTTTTCGAAAAGTAATTACTTAAATAAATTATATTTGTTATCGAAAAAAACTGATTAAGCAAATGAACATTGTTTAAACAAATATATATTTATTAAACATTAAAAGAAATGCATCAAAATTATGTAATTATTCAACAAAGCGTAACATAGTATACGAATTTAGAAAAGGTGGACATATCTGGCTTAATTTCTAGAAATGTGGCAAATAGACAATAAATAATTGTTTAAATAATTACATAATGTTTTTAGAAAAATGCATTACTCCAAATAATGACCAACGATTACTCTTCAATAAGAAAATACAATTATTTTTTACATTTTTTAGGATTAAATAATTGTTTAAATAATTTACATTTCTTTAAGCAATTAAGAATGGTGTAAAAAGTAATGGGAAATATTGAAATTGTCCACTAGTAATTATTTGTATGAAAAAGATGAGGGACATTTGTTAAACAGAAACAATAATGAACGTAAACATTTAGTTATTTATTTTCGGGTCATAATTAGGGCGCGGTGGGGGGGGGGGGGTAAATTCATTAGAATGTATTTATTCCATAGACACATCATCTTGTCAATCGATTAAAAATTTAGAATTTTTATAAAGTTTTAACGTAGTATAAATTGATCCGCAAAATATAAATATTAAAACAAAATATTTAATCAATTCTGATTAACAGCACATTCATTGTGACGCAAGGAGTTGTATTTGAAACAAATAATGATTCCAGGAAAAAGATAAAAAAGCTCACGTAAAGGCTTCGAATTGCATACCCTTCAAGTTTTAATCTTGAAAATATAATAAATAGAAATTCCATACTTTTCCGCTTTAACAATTTCCAATTCTGCGCGCAGGAACTTTTTTTTAGTATTTTTTATCGTACAATCGGAGAAGAGAGAAAAAGGTATATCCAGAAATTGAACGGATTCACCGATTTGCTTCTATCCTTTTTTAAATCGCATCGTCGTTATGTAATTAACCGACTGCAGAATATTAAAATGAAATTCCTTAATATTTAATCATTTTTAATTTCTTTAAACCAGCTGTAATCTCTAACAATAGGAAAGTTGAATGAGGCATTACAGGCACTTAATTTTAATCCTGGGTTCGATCCGAGTTTTACGATGTTTAAAGTATCTTCGAAAAAATAACACTCTAGACCACCTTCCGTTTGATATCGAGACACAGGCTCCAATATTCCGTTCACCATGAGTACACTCATGGTGGCAGTTTCTTACTTTCCAGGCGCATAAAATACATCAAGTTTCAATCAATTGGAATAAAATAAGAACCAGACCATTTTTCGAAAAAAACTCTGTTTGATTCGGTATTTAGACATTTATATTCTGTGTTAATATGAAATCAAATAATGTAGAATTGTAGGAGAAAAGCTTGGTTGAGTAATAAATGGGCTAATTTTCAAGCCTGAGGAAGCGCCTTAATGCTCAACTATTATCTTTTTCTTCTGATACTTCCGTTTCACTTTCTACTTCCATTGTAGCGTTTACCAAATTTTTTACTCTTTTATCTTATTCTACATCTTTTTTTACTATATTTTTCTTCTTCGTCTCGATATTATTGTTATTCTTCCCTTTCACATTCATTTTTTGTAGACATTTTTTTCATTTGTATTCTTAACAGTTTTTTGTACATTTCTACTTCCTTTCTAAACCTTTTATACTTTATTCTAACTCCTCCACTTCTGTTATTTTTTCCATAGCTTCCTCCTTTTCCTCGTCTTAATTGTTTTCTTTTTTTCCTTACTGGAGGTGGTCTTTTTTCTTTCCCAGTTTGACTCACTTAATCACTGTCTTTTATTATCTTCTTTTTATTACATCTCCTTCTCATTTTCTTCTCCCATTACATCCTATCACAAATTTCCTAAGCTATTATCGTATTTTCTTTTTGCTTATTTCACTCCATCCTTCGTTTCTTTATTGTAGTCCTTCATTCTCTCTTTCTATTTTTATTTTTTTCCTTATTTCTTCTTCCTTTTTTCACTCTTCTTCTATTTAAAAATATACTTTATCCTCTCCTTATACATTTCTTTTCCAGTCTCTCCTTTTTTCTTCACATCCTTCTTACATATATTTCTTTATTTTGGTTTTTTCCTTTTCTTTTCTTCAGCACTTTGAAAAGTCCAAATATCATAAGATATACCAATTTGCATTTTAAATTAGGTGTGCGAATACTTTCCACTGACAAAGAGTGTTTTCAAGATCTCAGAATTTTGCTTAAGATAGCTATGTGTGATACTCGAAGCCCATCTCGAAACGTTTTGGACATCTTACCCCTTCCATTTATTTATACTCCAGAAGATTGCAGGTAATTCTTTTTTTTTCTGACATAAATTGATGACCCGAGATATAAAACGGTTACTCGGACACGTCAAAATTTCATATTTCTTTGCAATAAAATAAAAAAAATACAAAATGAAATCTCCATATATAGGTTCCCATGAGAGATATACCTTTCTACGGTTATATTTTTTTATTTTTCCACAGAGCGATCTATGAAACTCAAAATTGTCAGTTAAAAACACTAAAAGACTGTGGAGACTCGACGAAGCTTGCATTTCAATCAAGATTCAACGATGCAAGGACATTCTTTGGATGCGGAGACATTCGTTATAGTAACACAGCTCCAGTTATTTTGAACTAAATAATTTTATCATAATAATTATAATTACAATGCAATCATTATAGTAAAAATTAAATCATTTAATATGCAGTTGATACTAATAATTAATAGCATCCTATTCATAACTTTAGTGATACTTGTGATTATTGTTGTAATTTAAACCCTGACGTACAACTGAGTATTTATTCGCGTCTATCGTACATCATAATAAAATACACATTTTTTTGACGAAGAAACTGATTTATATTTCGTTTGTGATTTATCTTTCAATGAGAATTAATTCCTAAGTAAGAAAGGAGAACTAAGGAATGTAACCAATAAATAATATTCTAAATATTATTTATTAGCGTTTTCTTCTTCAATAACTGAAAAAATTGTTACTTAATAGTACATTTATTTTTTTATTTTTCACATATGAAAATGTATCATACATTGTTTTTTAATCATTGTACCTATCATGAATTTATAGTGTGTCATCAGCTTTTCAATCATATAGGGGAGGTTCCATTGAAAATGTATTTAAAGTTTACTGGTAAATAAATAATTGTCTGTTTGATGAAAGTAATATTATTATAAATATTTACAAGACCCATTGACCAAAATGTTTTCTTTCAACATTATTTAGTTTACCAAATTTGAAATCCTAATATTCCAAAATAGAATTCTTTGCAATTTTACTTATAGCCTTTAAACTTATCAACTGGCTTAAAAAATAAAATGCAAAGTTACCCAATTCACAAAATTAAAAATACTAAAATTACAAAACAGGGCACTATACAAATTTACTTTATAAGTTCAAAAGTCTTATAGAGCCAGCCGACCCGGTCGACTGATTTAGCTATATCAAAGATTGATATGGCGATGGCGAAGGCGAACGCGAAAAACAGAAATATTCGGTTTAGAACTCAACAACTTTCATTGTGCGCCCTGGCCCCGCCCAACCTGTTGACGTGTTCGGTGGACGCAGTTGCCATAGAAACGGCGAAAAGTTGAAGAGGGCTGTACCTCGATATAGTCGAAAACGTAGTTATATATATATATATATAGGCTCTCCCCACTCCTGACCCTTGCCGCATCTAGGTAAAATATCTTTGCTTCTACCAAAATATGAGTTTGGCGGCATATCACGCAGACTCTAAGTCTTCGATAAAGAAGGGCTGACCATAATTTAAAAAATAATAAATGTAATAAAGTTGAAAAAAACTGTA
>NC_046657.1:172023346-172024760 GCF_010883055.1 Belonocnema kinseyi | reverse complement strand
AATAATAATAATAATAATAATAATAATAACATCGAAAAAAACGAATATTTCTATCGAAAAATACCATTTTACTGTATTTGCTTATTAAATTTATTTATAATATAAACTAATGTAAAATATAATGTAAAATTTTTCTTCATATTTGTGTATTTGTAAAAAAATTGAAACCTAGTTCAAAAATCAGGCCGAATAACTCTCTTAGAAATCTTATTAGATTCTTTTTCCAAATTGTTTTGTACAAATCGATCAATATTAGTGGGATGTACGTTATTTTGAATAAAAAAGTCATTTTTTCCCCAAAAATTTATGTAATTGCGAATCTTTGAAATACTGTGAAATAGTTGAATGAAAAAGCGTTATTTTTTATTTTCCATTATTTTTATATGCTGTCAAAATTGGAATTTTCGATTTTTCAATTAAATTCAAAAAGTTGTTATAACAATATTGTAGAACATTCAAAAAGCAAAATTTTTCTTGTCTTAATTTTTTTTCATATCGTGCGTTATCTGGCTTAAAATTTTCATTTTTGTATGTTTTTTAGAATTTTGTAAATCCTATAACTCTGGTAAATCTGGCTTGGATCAAAAAAAGTCATTAGGATAAATTATTTTTTGTTTTGAATACTCTGAATATCTTTACAGAAAATTTTTAAATTTTGAAAAAAGTGGTCTCGGAAATATTCAAGATGTACTCACTTCTTGAATTTCTATCGTAAATGGATGGCTAACGAACTTTAACTTCATTTTAAGACAATAAAAGAGTTTATTAAAGGAAAATCCAATCTGTCAATTCTTTCGAAATTTATCGTGCTAACAAAAAAAACCATCCAAGAACGAACAGACAGGCAGACAAACTGACAGACACATTCGTAAAACCCGGTTTTTTGGATTCAGGGGATCTCAAAAAGTGGACCTTTGACAACAAATATGGTGGGGGGTGGTCGAATTTTACACAATGTAAAAAGTTGTACAATACATTTTTTTAAATTCCCTGAACTTTTTTTTGCTATAATTATAACAATATAGTTTTAAATGAAGTAGTTACAGTACTGCTCCGGAAAATATGCATTTTTTGAACAATTTCTAAAAACCTAACCCGCATTATTATAAGATATATGCATATTCGTGTGATTTGAGTTTGGACGAATCTTAATTTAAAGCCTTCCACATTATCGAGCGACGCCTCATCGTACCTAATAACTGTAATAAAGTTTTTAAAAAAATATTGTCACTTACATAACCTGAAATAGACTTTTTATAAACCGGTCAATTTTCACTTAATTTCATTATTTTTGAAGTTATTTAATTTCCTTCATATTTATCCAATTTCGCTTTACTTAATTGAAAACAACTTACAGTTTTTTTCAACTTTATTACATTTATTATTTTTTAAATTATGGTCAGCCCTTCTTTAT
>NC_046657.1:172016217-172023246 GCF_010883055.1 Belonocnema kinseyi | reverse complement strand
TGTTTCCTAAAATAGTCTCTGAAAGCCTCTAATATTCCGTCTGCATCATATACCATTTCCCCCCTACTACTTCTCATGTTGACAATTTCTGTACTTTTGTTTCCTTTCATTTTTTTATTAAGTAGTTTCCTGCTTCCTTCAAAGTCGTTTTGTATTTTTATCTCTTTTTCTGCTCTAATTGTATCTTTACTTTCTTTAACTAATCGTTTAAGTATCCTGTTTTCGCGTCTATAGTCATTTCTACGTCTACTTATTTCCTCATTGCTAAGACCTGCGATGTTCAAAGTTCTCTTGTACGCTTCTTTTTTTGCTTTTTGGGTAGCCTGAATTTCATCATTCCACCACGCATCACCAGAAATTCTTCCTACAACTGCGGTACCACACACTTCGATCGTGCATCTAACAAGGATATCCCGTAACATTGCCCAGGCGCCCTTTAAATCTTTGTTTTTTATACGGTCCTCCCATGTTGCCCTATCTATGCTTTCGATTATCTTATTTTGGAAATCTATTCTCACATCCGGTTTCTGTAGGTTCTCCATTTTGATTCGCGTTTGTTTTGCTTTTTTGGGTCTCTTTTTTTCTCCAACCCCGACCTAAGTTATTTTTTGAGATCAGAAGGGAATTTTTTAAAAATTAGGAACTTCATGCTTTTTTTTTGCAAAATTCATAATTTGTCGATTAATCTTCTGATTTTTCAAAAGAAAATTTAATTAAAAAATGTATTATTCGGGCATTTGTCGGCAGAAAAATTCGGTTTTTTCAATGCCAGCCTTTTTAATTAGAAACTTCATGGCAATTTCAGCGACATTCATAATGAGTTGATAAATTGTATGATTTCTTTAAACAAATTTAATTACCAAATGCGTTAATCAGGCATTTGTATGCCAACTGTTTTAATTAGGAACATCATCAACACTTAAGAAAAATTTATAATTTTTTGGTCAATTTTGTGATTTGAAAAAAAATTTAATAAACAAATGCATTATTGGTGCAGCTTTAGAAAGAAAAATTCTTTTTTTTCTATTTCAGACTCGTCTGACTCGATCTCAGATTCAAACTTCTGAGGAATTACAGCCATAAATAGTAACTGAAATTTTTTTCATTTTTTTTAAATTAACATTTTCAAAGCACCTACGGCTTTAACGATTACATTCTCAAATGTATTAAGAATTGCATTGAGAAATTTCATGATAATAGTTTCGAAAAACATATATTTGATATCTAGTAGAAATTTAGATAAATATTTCTTAACCTAATAAAACATTTGTTGTCCTTTTTTTGAACATTTCAAAAATTTTTAAAGGTGTATAACTTTTCTAATTTTCATAAAAATAAAAATTTTTATTTGGATAATTTGCAGCCCTCTTACCCATCTGTAAGAAACTTTGACAAAAAGTTTTAAATTTTAAAAAAATTTTGTTAATTTTCAAAATGCTCTAAATTTTTTTTACTTTTTTTTTTAAATAACTGATTAACGAACTTAACCTTTATTTTGGAAACCTTAAGAAGTGTCTTAAGGGCGGCTGACTTGATTAGACAAATCCTTCAAAAGTTAGCGTGGCTACCACATTCAGGTAACCATACATACAGACATACAGACACTGATAAAATTGTATTATTTTCGGATTCTGTGAGTGCTAAAACATAAAGATCCGTTAAAATCCAGAGATCGAAAATGTGGACAATTACGAGGTGTGTTCAAAAAATAAGGTAACTTTATGGTTTTCTCAAAAAATATTCATTTATTCCTCAATATTTATGTTGTCCCCTTCAAAGTAATCCCCCTCAAATCCGGTGACTATGGAGGCTGAGGCATGACTGTGGTGCTGTTTTTGGTCAGAAAATCTTTCACAAGCAACGATGAATGAGCAGGTGCATTATCGTGATGCAAAAGCCACGAATTGTTTTTCCAAAGTTCCGGATGTTTTTTGCGTATCGCCTCTCGCAAGCGGCGCCTAACTTGAAGGTACTACTCCTAATGCCCTACGCCACGGTAATCAAAGAAGACAGTGAGCAAAACCTTCACATTTGATCGAACTTGACGTGCGTTTTTCGGTCTTGGAGACTCAGGATGCTTCCACTGAGACGATTGGGCTTTAGTTTCGACGTCATAACCATATAACCACGATTCATCCCCAGTTATAACCCTTTTGAGAAAATCAGGATCATTATTGACTTCATTCAACATCTCCTAGGCAATGGTCATGCGATGGATCTTTTGATCAAAATTAAGCAGTTTTGGAACAAATTTCGCTGACACACGTCTCATGTTCCAAACGTTCGAAAAGATAGCCTGGCATGAGCCAACCGATATGCCAACATCTTTAGCAACTTCTCTGATGGTAATTCGGTGATTTTTCAACACAATTTCTTCCACTGCTTGAACGTTTTTATTTGTTGTTGACGTGCTGGGACATCCAGGGCGAGGTTCGTCTTCGACATCCTCTCGGCCTTCTTGGAACAGCTTGTACCACTTATACACAGTTTGCTTTACTCATGGTAGACTCACCGTATGCAACTGTCAACATTTCAAGAGATTTAGAGCACTGGATTCCATTTTTCGCACAAAATTTAATGCAAACTCTTTGCTCCATTTTTTTCGAAAGAAGAAAATCGCCGAGCACACCAAACCCTTCTAACCTTTTACGCCTCTGCCAGAAAAACAGCACGATCTATATAGTTAAAACTGTGAACATATGATCGTGACGAGTGTACAAACACAACAAAACAAAAAACTTAAAACTTGAATGTACGTAGCCCGCGAAAATTGAAAAGTCCCCTTACTTTTTAAACACACCTCGTACATTACACTCTCATGAATGAGAATGTAAAAAAGAAGAAAATAATAAAGTAATATATTGAAGACCCTCCAAATATTTTCATCATATAAAAAATAGACTCCTTGAAAGTTCCTTTAAATTTTTTAAATCAAGTGATGACGCCTTGGAATCCTTGGAAATACCCCAAAATGTGTCAAATTCTTTGAAATCTTTTAAAATATCTTGAAATTTGGTAGGAGCTAGAAAATTCTTGGTAATCTTTTAAAATACCCTTCTAATCTCTTCAAAATTCTTTAATGTTCTTAAAATCTAATCGAAATGTTTGAAAATCTTTTCAAATCTTTTAAATCCTTTGAAATCCCTCAATTCTTGTTCATAAATTCGTTGAAATCCACTAGAATATGAAATCCGTTGAAATCCCGTGAAGCTACATGAAATTTGATGATATTCCTTCAAATATCTTGAAATATTTGAAGCTCTATGCAATCCTTTAAGACTCAGGAAAATTTATTAAAATACATTTATTAGAAGTCTTCAAAATCCTTCAGAATTACTGAAATGCTCCGAAATCTTATAAAACCTCTTAAAAGTCCTTTGAATTATTTGTAAATCTCGGAAATTTTTCTTAAATACTTTGGAATCCTTCTTAATAATCTCAAAACTTATAAATCCAATGAAATCCTTTCAAATCTTTCAAAATTTAAGGAAATTTTTTCAAAACGTAGATAAACCGAGATATTTGAAACTATCTTTGAATCTTTGAAGTCCTACAAATCCCCCCACTTTTGTGAAATTCTTTGCAGTTTTTAGAAATATAATAAAATGCTTAGAATTTTTGTGTATTTATTGAAATCCGTCAAAAATCACTTCGAATATTTGAAATAATATTTAATCACTTAATTGACTCTTGTGCAAACCCTTGGACTGCATTAAAATCATTTAAATTTTCTTAAAATGTTTAAAAGCTTTGAGCATTTTTTTGAACAACCAAATCGTTGGAAATTCTATAAATTCCCTTGAAATCTTTGGAAATCCTTTGAAATCACTGGAAATATTTCATAAAAATTGGGTAGAATGGCTTTTAGGACTAGTCTGCAAGACATTTATCGGGGACTGCTAATAAGAAACTCTGGATTCATGCCTGATGTTACGCAGATAATAATTTCCGGTAGCGATTTTTTGCGTATTCGAATTTCGTCCTTCATGGAAATTTTCTTTTTTCTTTTATGGGCACCTAATATTCAACTGATAGTTACACTAAAATTAATATTAAACTGCTATTGTTCTTGCAACTCGTTCACAGCTTTCTAAACTCCAAGGATGACTTGCAGATTAAAAATATATAAAGCAGGTAAGCCTTTTTTAAATATTATATATTTGATAAACTTATATTATATTACATTATGTTAAAAAAGGCTTTTTACGTATCAATAATTATGTGAACGAATGCATGTGCCATCATATAAAAAAAGAAAAGGCCTTCATAAGGAAATAGACGAGTAATAGGTAATTGGAAAAAGAATTATACTGCTCTAAAAACTGAGACTTATTTGTATTTTCAATGAATAATTACCTCAGCAGTAAATTTTCCGCGTCACCCCCACTTTTCTGTTCTCTTAGCATCCGGGGGGGGGGGGGGGGGGGGGGGGGGGGTATCATAGTTCAAATAAATCCAATAGATGGTACTCCGATCAGGTACACCTGTTTTTTGCATCTTTTCCATTGTTTTGTGATGGCAAAAGCGGTACATTTCCTATTAAAAGTGATTTGTTTGAGAAAAATGTGTAAAATTGAAAGTTTAAATTATAAGACCTTGAAGCCGAGTAAATTATTTATTGCGTTGAGAGTTTGTTGTAATTGCTAGTGCGAAATAATGGGATTAAAATGTGTAGCTCCGGGTTGTACGTGTGGCTATACCAGCAATTCGGAGAAATTTCATTTTTTCTTGTGCCAAAGATCCCAAAGAAATTAAACGGTGGCAACAGGCTATTCGCAGAGATGACAGAAATACAGTTTGTGAACAACACTTTTGGGAAAGTGAGATAATTTGGAAGGCAGAAGTTAAAGGCCCAGACGGAAGTGTAATGTCCACTGAATGTTAATTTCGTTTCTTATTATTTTTCTATATTTATTTTGTCTAACTACATGATTTTTAACAATCTAAATCAATTATTAATTTGATCAATTAAAATTTGTTTTTAAAATATTTTAGAGGTATAAAAAAAACGTTTATACTGATCAAAGAAAATCATCAATAACAAAACTCGTGCAGTTTTAAACCAGAAAGAAGAATTTTCAACTAGAATGATGAATTTTTAACCAAAAAGATGAATTTTAAATTAAAGGAGACATTTTCAAATAAATATTTAAATTTTTAACTAGAAAAAAATAATTTTTTAACAGAATATGAACTAGTTACATTTTTAGTCAAAAAAGTAATTTTCACCTTAACTGATGAATTTTCAACTAAAATGGTGAATCATCAACTGGAATAGTTAAATTTTAGACAAATATATGCGTTTTTAACTAAAAAATGAATCTTCAACTAAAACAGATAAGCTTTCGACAACAACAAAATATGTTTTACTAAAATAAATCAACTGTCAATGAAAACTTAAATAATTAAGTTTCAAGTTAACAAAATCATTGTTGAACCATAAAAAGACCATTCGTCAACCAAAAATTGAACAATTAAATTCTCTTCCAAAAAATGAATTTTAAATAAAAATGATGAATCTTCAATTTAAAAAAAATTAATTTTTAAGGAACGAGTTTATTTTTCAACTAAGCAAATTTATGTGTACCCCAAAAGATGAATTTTTAACTAAAATGGTGAATATTTCACTGGTAAATACTTAAATTCTCAACCAAAAAGATGAATTTTTAAATGAGAAGATTAAATTTCAAAGAAAAAACTCATTTCCTACCAAAAAAGTCGATTTTTTAACAACATATGCGAATTGTTCACGAAATAAATAAATTTTTTAATTTAAAAAGACGAATTTACATCCAAATTGTTGAATTTTAAATTACAAAAGGTCAATTTTTCACCCGAAATAGTTAAATTTTATACGGGAATATTAAAATTTTTAGATAAAAAATTGATTTTCGACAAACTAGTTGCATTTTTAAAAAGAGATCAATTTTCAGTTAAAATGATCAATCTGCTAACAAAATTAATTTTTAACAAAAGAGTTAAGTTTCTAACCGCAAGTAGTAAACAAAATTTTATATTATAATGTAGAAATATTTCCTTTTCGAAAGAATACTTTTACTCTAAAAACTACTAGAAGCACTCTCTTTTTTTAATCTTCGGAAGAAGGGAACAGGGATTTTTTAAATTCCTTTCTCCTGAAACTTAGTTTTATTTTTTTTTAATTCCCCTTCTATGTCAAAAATTCCCTGTGCCAAGGGAACTTTAATTTCTTTACTGAAATTCCCTGTCCTATAATGAAAACAATAATTATTTTGAATCATATGCTCTGCAACTGTAGACAAAGTAAAGTAACTATTTTTAAATTCAATTTCCAGCCATTTCGTGGTTTTTTCCAAGTCTTTCCCAGTTTCCCGTTCAAGTCGCCACCCTGGTTATGAACAAATTATATATAAATATATATTTTTTAGAGAGTAGAAATGTATAGATAAATTGATAAAAGAGTATATTATAAGGCTAATGATTAATGTTTAAATCTTATTATTACTATTATTATTAGCCAAGTAATATTAGCAATCAATTTTCGAAATTTGCAACAATTACAGTTGTTTATAAAATTATTTAATTAATCACACTAGAGAAATAAGCACTGGAAAAATATGAATAAAATTCAAACTGCTTTCAGAATACTCATCCTTATATTCAATTTTCCTAATATTAAATTACATTTTTTAATGCATTTTTTGGGCTAAATAATTACAGCTGCTCTTATTGTTACTGAAAGCGATGTTATTCCTTTTATATTCATAAAAATTATCAAGTTTTTAATGCATTTTTGTCATTTTTCTATACATAACAATGGAAAAACAGGCTTACCTGGTCGGAGCACCATCTATTGCATTTACCTGAACTACGATACCCTTCCAGATGCTAAAATAACAACTACTACATACCAGTGATCCCAGATCTGAAACGAGATGCGGTCCAATGCTATGACAGGGCTATGTCCGTGTGAATATAGTAGGAGCCGCTGTAAATGACTGAGTTGCGCGCGCAACCCATTTCTCCTCTTCTGAATTTGAAAACTCGAAG
>NC_046657.1:172014358-172016117 GCF_010883055.1 Belonocnema kinseyi | reverse complement strand
TATTATTTTTAAGGTTCAAAATGATAATAATTCACAAAAATTTCAGTTCGTAATATTAAAAATTGAACGATTAAATTAATTTTTTAACTAAAAACTTTTTAACATAAAAGTTACATTGTTTTTATTTTAAGTTGTTCCAGATTAATATTTTTGCATTTTTATTTAGAGCTAAAAATTTTAGTTCGCCAATTGAAAATGTTAGAAATTAACTTACTATCAAAATAATTGAATTTTCAACTAAAAAAAAAAGAGAATAACAAATTTCCAACAAAATAATTACATTTTCTACTAAAATGATAAATCTTCAACAACAAAAGAAGTTTTAATTTTTGATTAAAAACTGTTGAACTCATACAAAAAGATATTAATTCTACACAAGAGTTGACTTTTTAGTCAATAAGGATTCTTTTTAAATTGTTGAATTTCAAAGCCAAAAAGATTATTTTTTTACAAAACAGTGTAAACTTATTTTTAAACGGAATAGTACAAGTACTTCTGGTTAAAAAGTATAAACTTAATTTCAATGCTTCATTCAACTTTCAACTTTCAATTCGTTTATTTTAAGTCGCTTTATATGATTAATTTTTACATTTTTATTTATAAATCCAAACACAAAAATCTTATTTACGAATTGACAATTTTAAAAATCGAACGGTGTAACAAAACTGTTTCATTTTCAACTAAAAATAAAAAAAAACAAAGTTGCAACCAAATCCTTAAATTTTTAACGAAGGAGATGAATTTTCATTTAAAATTTTGAATCTTCATTAAAAAAGGATTACATTTTTTATTAAAAACTGTTGAACTCATCCAAAAAGAAAAATTTTTCACAAAACAGTTGAATTTTCAGTCTTTAACTAAAATAATGAATTTTCAAAAAAAAAAGATAAAAGTTTTTTTTATTATTAAAAACAGTTGAAGTCATCCAAAAAAGTAAATTTTTTACCAAATAGTTGACTTTTCAAATAAAAAACAATATCGGGGTGCTTTCTGAACGTGAGTCCCCTTGCCTCTCATAAGCAGAAAATAAATCAAATCATTACATATAATACATAAACAAATAAAAATATCGGGGTGTTTTCTGAATGTGAGTCCCCTCGCCTCTCACAAACGAAAAATAAAAACTAAATATACTTCATTCACACACACATTCAATCAACATTCGATCCGGCATGCTGTAAACAATTATTTCTGAATTCTAAGGTACTAAAATATAAATTTCAACCTATATAATTATGCTAAGAAATAATTTTGAATGTAATTAAACAGAGGTCGAACACACGATTAATTTGCATTACATGTAAAGAATTTAAACAAATTTCTTGCTTGTCTGAAAAGTCAACTATTTGGTAAAAAATTTACTTTTTTGGATGACTTCAACTGCTTTAATAAAAAAAAACTTTTATCTTTTTTTTTTGAAAATTCATTATTTTAGTTAAAGACTGAAAATTCAACTGTTTTGTGAACAATTTTTCTTTTTGGATGAGTTCAACAGTTTTTAGTAAAAAATGTAAGCCTTTTTTTTATGAAGATTCATAATTTTAAATGAAAATTCATCTCCTTCGTTAAAAATTTAAGGATTTGTTTGCAACTTTGTTTTTTTTATTTTTAGTTGAAAATGAAACAGTTTTGTTACACCGTTCGATTTTTAAAATTTTCAATTCGTAAATAAGACTTTTGAGTTTGGATTTATAAATAAAAATGTAAAAATTAATCATATAAAGAGACTTAAAATAAACGAATTGAAAGTTGAAAGTTG
>NC_046657.1:172002452-172014258 GCF_010883055.1 Belonocnema kinseyi | reverse complement strand
TTAATATTTATATAATTTATTTTTTATACATGAAATAACATAAACTCAAAATATACGAATATCAAGAGGCGCGCGATCTATTCAAATCATGAGAATCGTCCGCATCGAAATCTGGAAGTATTAAAATCCGAATCTCCTGAATTTATTTCAAAGCAGTTAGCTGTTAGTACATAGATATATAAATAAAATCGACGAAGTGCTCCGACCGGCAATCGTGCAACTTCGAGTTTTCAAATTCAGAAGAGGAGAAATGGGTTGCGCTCGCAACTCAGTCATTTACAGCGTCTCCTACTATATTCACACGGACATAGCCCTGTCATAGTATTGGACCGCATCTCGTTTCAGATCTGGGATCACTGCTACATACACATACACGGGCGCTGCATAGGGCTAGTATAAACTTTTCTCTTGATATAACTATGGTGCTCCTGGATTTGAGGTGCTTTGGGGTAGCGTCGGGCTACTAGTCGCGTCCTTTAATAATAATGCGAAAGTTTTAAGTGCTAAGACTATCTTGACTTCAAACTGTTTTATTTATTACTCAATTTCATTTTCCTCATTTTCCATGATTTCTTTTTTTATTATTTAACCATTATCTGTCGCTTTCAATTATAAACCACATAGTTTTTGTAGGATTTACATGATGCAATACTAATATTGGGTCCGGTTTTCAACGCCTTTAACAATAAAAGATTTATATTAAACTCCAACCCAATAGTTGAATGTTGAAGCCAATAAGAGGAATTTTTTTAAAGTGAGTTGAATTATCAACCTGCAAATTAAATTTTCAATGAGATAAGATCGTTCGCAATAGTTACTTTAGCTTACACAACTATTAAAAGGTTTTCAATTGTAAAATCTTCAAGGTTTAATTGTTGCAATTTTCAAACTTTACATTTTTCAACGATTCGATCTTTTACACTAACTTGTACAATTTTCTGAAATTCACCGTTTGGTACCAAGTAATTTTATAGATTACGATAAGCATAATGAATTGGATTTTAAATTCTTTTAGATTAAATTGTGTTCGAAAAAGGAGATAACAAGTGACTTAAAACAGCATTCAAAGTGTAAAATTTAAATTGTCAAAATGGTTCATGGTCATCGAATGATTCCCCGTTTATTAGCCATACGGCTGCATGGAACATATCATGGATCAGAGTATCCCTTGGCCTGTCAGCAGTGTCTACTATGTACGAAATTGACATTACTAAAAAAGTTACATGCGAACGAGTTAATCTTGTTAATTGTAATAATTATAAAAGGCGGTGAAGTGAAAATGCTAAAATTAGTCTAAACTTTTAAACTCAGGGAACCAAATGTATGGGAAAACATCTGACGGGTGTTTTGATTTGAAAATTGAAAATAAATTTCCTCTTGCTTTTAAAATTTCCAAATGTCAAAAATTGAAAAATTCCAATATTCAGCATGAACGAAAAAATGTTTAAAAATGATTTAATTAGAGTTGAAGAAATTCAACGTCGATGTGTCAGAACCAATAGAAATTTATCATTTAGATTTTCATTTTTTGTCGTCATCTAAACTACACATTTTTTCCCTCAGCTGAAACTATTTAATTAATTTTTGCATTTTCACTTCGCCCTACTGCAAAATACGTATTATATACTTATAGCGACCTCCTTAGATAAAGTTATTTTACAAGATTTTGATGTCACAATTCTAGTATTCTTATCTTTTTCTCCAGAGGTTTTATAGCGTCCAGCTTCATATTTCTGAAATCTTTCTATCCAAACTATTTCCATCTTTTTAGGAAGCATATTACGGAAAATGTGTTTATTGTACATTCTGTACAATATTCGGCATAATTCTCCTTTGTCTGTTGCAAATATTTGCTTAAAGAATGTGGCCTTGGAGTGCGCAACAATTTTTTTTCACGCAATGTGAATAATGTCATGACAAAATAAAAATAATAATATTGATTACTTGTTCAATTCACTTAGTTATAATGGATAATGTTTCAAAAAAAGAACAATGATCGCACACATTACGCAACATTTCGTGCTTCTACTTTTAAAATTTGTCTGCTTCAATCTGGATTTTGCATCATAAATGCCGTGTTTTGTACCCGTGATTATTTTAACAAACTAAATGAGGTAAGAAAAGCGTGTGTTTGGGAAGCCACGCACTTAATAGCATGCGCTGTAAAATGTAGGTACTTGATTCGCTGCCCTATTGGCGCTCTAGTTCAAATAATTTCAGAGTGGATACAATTTCCTTATACGCAAAAATATCAATACGTTTAAAAATGATTTTTCTCACAAATGATTATAAGGAGTAACTTCAAATATACCTGTTCGTCTCATTTTATTTGCATTAATAAATTTATACATTATTCATTTTTTCGCATGGGTTGGTTGCTATGGTTCCTACGAATCTGAACTTCACGCTGGAAATCATTGTGTGGGAGGAAGAAATGCGTCTTTCTTTTCTTCGTTCTTTTTTTTCTGCTTGCCTGAAATCAACCAACTTCTCTTTGTTTCGGCAGCGGTAAGTTGTTCGTTGCGGTGTTGTGCCTCCATGTTTTACAATAAATTAGAGAAGTTAACAACTCGGCAGTAGGTATCTAACATAGCTTCTTTCTTCAAAAAATGGTTTGTTTTTATTAGGGCGAAATCGACAGTGTTTTTTATTTGAAGGATGTTTTATTTTTAGTTCCATTATACTGGGATTACATAATTAATTTCTTTTTTATAACTTAACAATTTTCCTACATAATATCAGTGCTAATTACATATAAATTGTTATTATACATAATAATAACAGAGCAATTAAATAAAATTTCTGCTAATCTGTTACACTAGGGTGTTGTAGAGTTATGAATAAACATCCTAATAAATTAATTTTTTCAACAGTAATCGTTTGCATACACGAAGAAAATGTATGTTTAAACGCAACACCTAGATGTTCAGGGTTAACATATTTTATGTTTAAGTATATGGTACGACAGCAATCTAGATGTTCAAAGTTAGTATCTACATATGTTAAAAAGAGAGAAGTTACTCTCTAACAACCAAAATGTTTAACTAAAATATCCGAAATATTACATGTATGGTTACGTCAAACAACGACTGTAAATATCTGATGAGTTTACTTATTACTGATCATTTAAGGAATTAATTAATAACTTATTTTAGAATTTGAAATTAAAGTTTAATGTTCGTACATGAACGAAAAACAGATAAAGGGTATAAAATGTCGAGCAGATGATACATTCCGTCATGTTGAGGTTATGTTTACTATTTTTAATTCTAAATAAAAACGGAGTAAGTAGTAAGCGGAGAACGAATTGTCTGTAATCTGCATTTAAAATTCTATCTATTTTAAGTTACTTCAACTCAAATTTTAATTTTAATTTATAAACATTTTGTCAAATGTGTTCCAGTAAATATAAACCTGAAACTTAAGAGCAACTTTCCTTCGTGTAGACTTGTTTATTATAGAAAAAAAATACTGTAAAAATCCTTTCAAGCTTCGTATGTTTGACATTTGACTTTTATGACATGCACATTTCCATACCGAAATGTTTTTAAACAGTATTTGATATTCAAATAAAATTTATATTCATAAACAAAATGATCATCAGAGTGTAATAGTACATTACAGATATGTATCCATAAACAAAGAATATCCATACTAGAATTCCTGTGCTACCACAACCATTCGCATCAGTGTCAATGCAGGCACCAAGCGCTTCTTGGATAAACGCACACAATCAGATTCAGCATTAGATGCTTAACCAGTGCATCCATACCAAGGCTATGACCGTTTCCTTTGTTCCTCTTAATGCCTTTAAAAGGTTATTTGAACGTTCAATAAACTCATGTATTTTGTTGCTATTTATATAAAAAATGAAGAAAATAAAAAGTTTTGTCCCAGAAATTGAGTTTAAATATTAGACATATTATCAATAATTAAAAAAAGGTTAGAACTTAATATAAATAAAATCACCAAAGTTATGAAAGTTTAAAAAAAGAACTACTAGAATTTTCATCAAAATTACTTACAATAGCTGAAATTCTTCAGATGATTTGACATGGAATTGCTCTGGTGCCTTATTACGTCTCTTGC
Organism: Belonocnema kinseyi; assembly: GCF_010883055.1. Taxonomy (NCBI): domain Eukaryota; kingdom Metazoa; phylum Arthropoda; class Insecta; order Hymenoptera; family Cynipidae; genus Belonocnema; species Belonocnema kinseyi. Next base: position 172,010,169 of record NC_046657.1, on the reverse strand, counting down.
AGAAATTCTGCGCATTGGCCATATCGAGTCCACAGAAACATTTCTGCAAGGGATATTAACTCTAATATGATTTAATTTCGTAGGCATCCTGAATTGAATAATGGTCTACCGTACGCCAAATTAATTAGTACGATTCGACGTTGCTTCCGAAAAAATAGCCCGTGCATGCCGAAGCACATAGTAGATCTGGCGAATGTCCTAAATTGTTAGACGTGGAGGATAGATTGCAATATGCCACTAATAAATACATGGAAAAAGATTTGAACACGCCCCCAGATCGTTATCAGATTGTAGTGAAGAACGTGATTGACCAAGCAAACTTTTGCCATGCTATTTTCCACTCTCCTGATTTACTGAAAGAAGTTTTTCAGTTTGATATAACAGAGGGTGCTGCAGATGCAAAGCATAAAACTCTTCCATTAGTGCGGGGCTGTTACCAACTTTTGAGTTTCATGGAAATTGCATTTGACAAGGTATTTTGCACTTTCCTTATTCTTTAAGTATGCTCAATGAAACTTGCAACCCTGACATTCAACTTGATTTGATTAAAATTACATCATTTCAATTCCCGAACTTCAGTGCACGTCTCTTTCCTTTGTGCTCATGTGCCGGAAAATGCAGGTAGCTTAAGTAGATGTTTTTAAGATGACTTGAAAATTGGCACCAAGCTTAAACTAAAGAAAATGACTCTGGACTTTGAAATAGCTCTAAAAAATGCACTGAAGGGAAATTTTCCAGAAAGCAGTGATTATGTTGGACGTCTGTTTCATCATGCCTACTTACGTATTAAAATAGAAATTAATTATATTCAAATCTAATGATTTAATAATTATAGGTCGCCTCCAGCTTGCCAGCTTTGCCTTTCGTTGCCTTGCTTTGCCTTTATTTGTCTTTCAACCTGCTTTGGAAGGTACCATTATAATTAGAAATTGGAAATATTGGGATGTTTCAATTATGAAATTATGAATTCTTTAACGGAAAAAGAATAGTATATGTGAATATGATGCCAGAATTTAAACAAGTGGACAGCAAAGCACGGCTTAAAACTTTAAATGAAGAACTACAGGTCGGCCCAGAACTTCTATATGAAAGTGAAGAATTGTGTTTTGTTACCAGCACGAGATATTGAGATCACCTTCTAGGCTCTCGTTGAAGGATTGGAATCGAAGAATCTTGTAACGATGATCAGCGTCAGATTAACAGTTTTCGGGGCCTGGGGCTAAACCAAGCAAGGGCCCTCTTAAGGGCAGAGAAAATCCCAATTTTGCTGTAACGTACGTAATTTTCAGGGGCCTGGGGCACTAGCCCCACCCTGCCCATTAGTAAATCCGGCGCTGACGATGATGAATGATGGAACCAGAACAAAAACCCTTGTGAGATTGTTCAGAGCCTTTATTTAATATTATCGGAATAATTGGATCAGGACTATTACTCCAAACGAATTCTTAGTGTAACTTCAAGACAAACGCACTTACAACGAGGTTGAGCGAAGCAGTCGTACGTGGCACGAGTTGACTGCAATCATTCACGGCTTACCATATTGTTTTCCTAGGTATATATGAATGGATTTTTCTGAGATTTCCTGGCATAAAAGTTTATTTCGTTTTTGGTTGAAAAATAATTTTTTAAATAAAGATTTAACTGTTTTACTTTCGGTTGGTAACTTATAATTTCTAGTTGAAAATTCATGTATCTTGTTAAAAATGCACCTGCCTTAGTAGAAGATTAATCCTTTTGGTTGAACTGTAACTATCTCGTTAGAAGCCTATGTATTTTTTTAAAAATTCGCTTGTTTGGCAGAATATCAATCTTGAATTGTTTTTTGTAATTTTTTGTTTAATTAGATTTAATAATTTAATCTTGCTCAATTACATTTTTTTTGTTAATTTTTTGTTTAAAACAAATTCCGTTTTAGTTGAGGTTTCAAGTTTTTTATTGAAATTTGCCTCTATCGAATAAATTGAACTATTTTTTATTTTAAAATAAAATCTTTTTTATTTGAAATATTAATGATTGCATTTTTTTGTTAATAATTTATCATTTTACGTTAAAAATTAATTTTCTGAACAGATAATTTTACTGTGTCGTAGAAAATTCTTCTTTTTTAAAAATTTAAAATGATTTTCAGACATCGTTTTTTGCCTATTGAATTGTTGGTTATCAGATAGTATTTTCAGTTTAAAAAATCCTGATCAGATCAGATTTTAATATTCTGAATTTTTTCTTTCAGTTTCACTTACAAATTTTTCTAGTATTTTGAATTCTTTGAAATCGTAAAGTGATTTTTTTATCCGAGAAATATGAAAAAATACAACATTTCAAACTAACCTTGAGAAAAGCTTGCTGAATAACACAGGCACACGATGAAAAAGGTCTTGTCCACCAGACGAGATAAACATTTCTACACGTTTTTGGGGTCGATGAAGCCGAATCTGAAGCTGGTTTGACTCGGTGAGGTCGCATTTCGTTCCTAACCTCAAAAAAGTTATGAAAGTTGGAACATTCATGGAAGCACAAGAAATCAAAGAGTTTATATGTTTTCAGGATCGCTGCGTCCAAATTTAAAGGTCATTTGACTATGCGAGGTCGCATTTAATTCATAACCAAAAAAATTAAAATACTTAAAACTCTTCTCGACATAAATTGTTTGTATTCAGCGTCCGTTACATAGAACTTGTTAGTCATTTTTTAAGCATGGCTATCAGCCTGTAACACAAAATCCTGCTGCCTTGACAGATACTGTGACGATGGTATTCTCCAGGGGTACGTAACACCAGATATGAAGGAAAAAATTTTCATTTGGTTCAGAACAAAAAGATTTGCCAATTTGGTAATTTCAAACGTACGCAACAATTCATTCACCATACATTTATTCTATTGGTAAAATCCTTGTGTTATTGTCGGATGTGGAAATTCTAGAGTATTTTTGAATTCGAAATTTCCATCATTTCGATTCTACAAATTTCTTTATAGATTATTATGGCGTTGATAAGCCGTATTCTTCTGTTTGGTTAAAATAAAAGCTTGATAGCACATTGTATTCTCTTTCCACTGCATGCTTTTATTCTTTCGGTTAATTTTAACATCATTTTTGCAAAAGAAGGTAGCACCTGCCTTTCACATAATCAATACCAATCTTTGGAAGTATTTCAGCCACTCGGGATAGTGGCCCGTTTCTGAAGTAAGAATACCTTCCCTTTCGCATCGGAATTTGCATATGTATTTTAAGTTACGAACGTCCATATAAACAAAATAAAAAAATCTTTTTGAATCTTTCGCTCAAAGAAATTAGTATTTATATTTGATAATTATTTTCAATTCAAGCGATTTTTATTGATCATCATTTATGTAAGCGAATCAAATAGTTTCATAATGTCTTATGTGGCTGAAATTTTACGAGCAATAATTTATCTCGCAATTTTAATCAAGTTGATCATAAATAGATATATTAAAACATTGCATCACTTGGATCCATTTGTGGTATCAACTTGATACCTGCTAGTTCTGTGCAAATGAAAAGGGCAAAGAATAATGGTGCAATTGTTTACAGAGAAATAATTTGTTTTTGTACTTGAACCAATTTAGTTAAGTATTACCATTTCGGTTAAGTATTACAATGCCTCAAGCTCCGAAAAAGAAATCCTAAATTATTTCAACTGAAATAATCTACGCCTGGAAAGGTTTGTCCACTATCTTGTTTGATGCAAATACCGAAAGTTGGTTAACTCTCTTAAAACATATAAGTTGTTTTTACAATAAAATTCGTATTCCTCCGGTAATTGCTAAATATTATTTTCCGTAAGTTGCAAAGTTTTTAAAAGTTCGAGCTAATAATAGGTTTCGTTATCAGGTGCAAAGGGTTTTGGATAGTATGGCTTTAAAGGAAGCATTACCAATGGATGTAAGTTAAGACCTATTATACAGAATGAATAAGCGAAAAATTGGAGAAATGAGCAGCAGCCTGGTATAAACATTGAAAGGGATGAGAACGTCAGCGACAGTAGCAAGCAATATGAAACAGTAACTAGCGAAGAGAAAGAAATCGAGACACAAAGGGAAAAATTTAATGATATTTACTCAGAAATACAAAAGAAACTCGTAACTTTGTATGTTATGTTGTTGAATTTAAAAAATAAAGAGAAATGTGGTCAGGGTAAAATAGATCCTAAGACTACCCGAAAAAGTAAAGCAGCCAGATAAGTACAACTGAAGAATGAGAAAGGAACAAATGTGAAGAATCTAATGAATGACAAAATGTACGAAAAGAAAATCGAAATAAAAATAATTAGAAAAACAAATAACACAAAAAATGAAAAATGCGCAAAAATGTTGGAACCATCATGAAAATAGAAAACGGGCAGAATAAAACTGCAGAAAAAAGTAACAACAAAGACAATCTTAGTGACAAAACCAGGGAAGCGAGCTATGAAACTGATGAAATACACGACAAACATAAAGAAATGAACACCAATGAAGATAGCAGCCGAAGAGATGATAAAATTGAGGCAACTGAAGGTTGTTTATTAATGAGAGCAAAATAGTTCAAGAGAATCAAAATAACGCCTTTGAAGGATTGCATTGTTTTAAAAATTGGAGATAGAGAGGACACGCATAAAACTTATACTGTAATTACTATCACAGAGGATGGAAGCAGTCGTAGCAAATGATGATCAGGGTGGAACTCAATTTGAGATTCCAATTTTTTTGAATTTATATGGACAAAATGTAGTCCTCTATCGTATACTCAGTGATATTATACCATTGAAGACTTAACATACTACGAGTAAAGATATTTTTGAGTAAAGGTTTGCTCCCTATGATGATGATATTGTCGCAGAAAAAAAATCTTCTGTATACTAAAGTAGAGATTTCCGGATATTACAAAATTCTGAAAGAACAATCAATAATGAAGATTCTAGAGAAGAAAATGAAAAAATGTAATTTCTCAATATATAAAAATTCTGAGAGTGGTATCAAGGATATGAGTGCAATACTGCACCGTCGAAACGTGGAATTCATGCACACAAGTTATCAAATGATGAATGCAGAATTGGTACAATTGCCAAAGGTATGCATCTGATACAAGAATTAGGCGATTTCTGGAAATGATTGAAATCGACAAAAAAAAATATACCTAAAAGTTATAGTGAGTATCGTGAAAAACAGGAAAAAAGGCTTAATAAAAATGCCCGTGATAGTAGCAATGATCATGAAATAAGTGGTGAATGCGGTGGTGACGACTGTTTCGGTAATAGTGCTGACTGATATAAAAAAGGAAATAAATTCAGAAAATAATATTTATAAAAATAATATCGATTTTGAAATGATTAGTGATAGTGCAAATACTGAGGATTCTAATAATTTATAGTTGTGTTCATGTCCACAAGATTTCTGATAATACCTGTTATCTAGCTGATAAAAATAAAAACCCTGTCAGAGAATAAGGGAACGAAATTCCCAGTGTTTGTGGGTTCAGGAGAGATATTAGCGGAGACAGTGTCAACTTTAATAGGTGAACTTAGCTATAATGTTATGAGAAACGAAATTGATTTGGTTTTCCGAAAGATATTAAGTTGCCATTAATATAATAGAACCTTTCAGTTAAGTTTGAGATCCTTAAGTAGAGATTTAAAAAAATTACGGAAGTACAGGTCAGTAAAAATGGTACGTTTGAGTGTGAATTAGTATTGCGATTCAGAATTACTGGATTATGGAAACGTAGAAGATGCGAAAAACTTAAAAGTTTCTGAAAAAATGAAATCAGAATCGATAGAGATCGAGGATGCGATTCAATTGTGGACGGATCAACATGAAATGAGAAACAGAGCAGCATGAGTTTTCACACTTCCATTACAGGTCATAATCTACACCAAGGACCAATCTAAAATTGTTACCGCCGCAAAGACATATTTCCTTCATATAGATGCATCCTCAGTGAAATTTCGAAACTGAAATGTTTTGAAATGTTAAAGAATTATGTCTATCGATTTTCTGTTTCAAGAAAGTGAATAAATAATCCCCATATTTCAGTATTCACAACAGAACATCATACTTGCTCATTTGAAGTTACTTTAAAACGATCCAGATCATTTGTGATTGTAAACAGAAATAAATGGCTCGTTTCCAAAGCAGTTGTTGTAGATTGGAATTACGGTTGCATGAAAGGCATACATTTAAACGAAAATAGGGGATGCCTGCTGCATCGATTATAGAACTAATATTCAGAGCATGTGTTGTACGCACAATAGTAAAAACAATTGATAATGAGAATGAATTCAAACACCCAAAGTGAATGAAGACATTCTTCCTGAAAACTTTGCTCTTTCTGGTGAGTGCAAATCGATGGATGAGTTGGATAAAGTATCCGAAATCATATTGAATGTAATTTGAAAAGACAGGAAAAATGAGCTGATTCTGCAATAGCGGTATTGGCAAGTGTAGAAGCTAAGCATAAAACTTAAATCATGAAAATCATAGACGATGCATTCAAAAATGAAGAGTTTCTCAAAGTGAAAGAAGAGTTCTGTGACAAACTTTACTAGAATAAATTGCCATACAAGATAAGTATCATTGGAGAACTAATTCGCTCGGTTTCAAATTATTTATCAACGGTTCTGGCTAAACAAATGTTAAATATTGGTGCAAAAACAAATATCCATGTAGTATAAAAACCTCTGTACCCTGAACCGGCCTCAAACCGATTCGAAACAGAAAAATGGGGAGAACGAAAGCAGACAGAGGAAAACAAAAAGTTAGAAGAAGAAATTTTACCGTTTACTCTGGAAAGATACTGATAACTATGGACAAAAAATGATGGTCAAACAAGAAGATAAATTAGCAGCAAGTTAGAAATAATATAACATCACCAGTCAGAAAAAAAGTTACCAAAGAAATACTGATCGTAGAAGAAAATAGTACAAATGAATGTAAAATCACATCTAATACCGACGGAACTAGAAATAAGTGGAATCAACAAGCAAAACTTCAATAAAAATAAAGAAAAATAAAGAACTTCCGCGAGTGTTGTTCAGCAACCGATTAATCTGGGAGATGATGATATTCGAGGAAAATGTTTCGGCAACTCTTCAAGTAAATGACTTTACCCAGATTCCAAAAATCAAATTTGAGTGACAATGCAAGATTTTACCGGATGGACTTGTAAATAGCCTATCGTATTACATCACCTCTCATTTCGAGCATGTACAAATTGGAATCTATAAATCGAACAGAAACCTACCACTAGTAGTGACAGAGTTTCTAGTGGCAGCAAAGCATTTCTACCGAAAAGTAAGTGTCATCAGGTAACTCGATGACATAATAATTTACTGCCTAACTGTGACCGAAGTTGATAATTGGAGAGAATAAAACATTTTTTGTATGCCAACGGACATTGCAAATAAGGCAATGGCTAATTTCGGAAAATAAAGGAAGAGTTCAAGTTCAGATTTATATAAAATGTAAAAAAAAACACCAAAGGACAAATTACGTATTTCACATATGTCTGGAGGTCATTGTTGTTTATTTGTTGTAAATATAAAAGGAGATATATTTACACTTATGGATATTTATGAAACAACACGCTATTAAAGACAGATCTCGTGGAGCATTTCATGCATATACGAGGGTGGATTGATAAGTTTCCGGCCTGACCAAGAAAAACAACGTTTTTAAGAATTTTTTGTTTTTATTTCTCAACATAATCTCCTCCAAGGCTGAT
>NC_046657.1:171995980-172002352 GCF_010883055.1 Belonocnema kinseyi | reverse complement strand
CAAGCTATCTAAGGATGGTACTGTAGAACGCCACCTCAAGGTAGGCCTAGTGGCGCCATCTCTTGGTCAGGCCGGAAACTTATCAATCCACCCTCGTATAAAGAGCTGCAAACCACCGTGTGTTGTCAGTGATATAAAGCATTTAGTGTGGAATGAAAAAAGTATAACAAATAAAACGTACCAAGGCGAAAGTTATGCTTGGAACTGTACCTTATATGTGATGTTTGACATTTTTTGTATCGGCACCATGATAACCTTCGACTTGGCATTACGTCCAGAAGAGTTTAGAAGAAACAGATGGGAGACATTGCTTCTTAAGTTGAAAGATAAACCAACAGATGGATGTATTGTTTTTCAAGAGACCAAATAGTAGTGTTGCATTTGAGCGAGGAATACGAGAAATGAGCAACTACAAGAAAAGCTCTCGTCTTTTTTTTATGAAATTTCATCTCATCCCGTTTCATACAAGCGAGCTTCTCGTAAGATCGTTTATTTTGATCAATTGCCTTGTTTTACAATCGTAAGTAAACAAATTTCATAAGTACTCTCATAAAATATTAAAGTAGACATAGGAGGCACAAAAACATAGAATTTAGCGCAAAATGTGTATTTCTATTAAAGTATATAATTTTTTAATTAATAATAAAGGTTCCTGAATATGATTTTAAATAGTATAATCCTTTTGTTTTTTATCTCGTTAGTTTATTTCTTGCATGGTCTTTGTGGTTATGTCTCATATCTGAGACATTAAGAAAATTATTTTCTAATCCTGGATTCCTGAGTCTTTAGAAGAGTTTTTTAACTTTTGAGAAATATTTCGATTTTAGGATATTGTAAAAGACTGCAAGAAAGGACCCCGCACGAAATTTACAGTAAAATGGCCACTGGTGAAAAATTCTAAAAATTTTTTTTTTTCTATTTTCGAACCTGCAAAGCAATAATTCGAAGGAAAAAAGTAAGAAAAATGGACAGTTTTTTTACGAACAATTGTCAAAGTTTTAATTTTTACATGTATTTTAATAGAAAATGCTGATTTTCGTGAAGTTTTTTTTCTCCTAAACTAACAGTTGGATTTGGTTCAAACTTGCACATTTTTACTATCATTCCTACCAAAACAAAATTTTCATATCCAAGATCTAGAAAGATAAACGGTTTATGGGGTATACACCATGATATAACGGTGTTTTCACACCTCAAAGACCCAAGTATGGAAATTATCATTTCTTAGTAACTAAAGTCACTAGGTATTTTTTATTCAATTACTAGGGTATGAAATAACTTTCAGATAATTAGAGGAAGTGTGCATGTCAAGGGTTTGTTTAATCATCCCTTATTTAGAGAAGCAGAGAAATTGACTTTTCGTAAGGAATAAATCATTAAAGATCAGGCTTATAAAATCACATTAAAACATATGCAGGTAGCCCTATTTATCAGAATTTGCAGTAGAATTTATTTTCAGGGTCATTTAATCATCCCCTAATTATTGAACCAAGGAAATCCGTATTTAAACGGGATAAAGTACCAGAGATTTTTTATTATAACATTGATGATCAGAATCAATTTAAAATATATACAGGTAGCTTTTTTTAGCAAGATTTGCATAAGAATTTAATTTCAGGGTCGCCTAAGCTCACCCCTTATTTATTGAACCAAGGAAATCGATATTTTAAACGGATTAAAGTACCAGAAATATTTTTTATTATAACATTGATGAACAGAATCACTTTAAAATATATACAGGTAGGGTTTTTTTAGCAGAATTTGCAAAGAATGTATTTTCAGGGTCACCTAATTACTCCCTATTTAATAAACCCCAAGGAAATCGATAATTTAAACGGGATAAAGTACCAGAGATTTTTTATAATAACATTAATGAACAAAATCACTTTAAAATATGTACAGGTAGCGTTTTTTTTCAGAATTTGCATAAGAATTTATTTTTAGGGTCGCCTAATCACCTCCTATTTATTAAAACCCAAGGAAAACGATAATTTACAAGGCATAAAGTACTAGAGATTTTTTATAATAACATTGATAAACAAAGTCACTTTAAAATATGTACAGGTAGCGTTTTTTAGCCGGATTTGCACAGGAATTTATTTTCAGGGTCGTCTAATCGCCCCCTAATTATTGAACCAGGGAAATCAATATTTTAAACGGAACAAAGCACTTGAGATTTTTTTATTCATTCATTATTGATTAAAACAGTTCACAAGGGAAGCAATAAATAAGACAAGCTTGCAAGAAACTCTTCACTCTTCATACCATTAAGTTACAAGCACATTTTTACGCGGGATGTCCAATTATTCATTAACATATTTATAAACATAGTCTCTCTCTATCTCCCTCTCTCTGTAAATAAATTCTAATGCAAATCCTGATAAAAAATGCTACCTGTATATATTTTTAAGTGATTCTGTTCATCAATATTAGAATAAAAAATCTCTGGTACTTTATCCCGTTTAAATACCGATTTCCTTGGTTCAACAATTAGGGGATAATTAAATGACCCTGAAAATAAATTCTATTGCAAATCCTGATAAATAAGACTACCTGCATATGTTTTAATGCGATTTTATAAGCCTGATCTTTGGTGATTTCCTTACCGTTTATCTTTCAAGATCTTGGATATAAACCTTTTATTTTTGTAGGAATGGTAGTAAAAATGGGCAAGTTTGAACCAAATCCAACTATTAGTTTAGAAGAAAAAAAACTTTTCACGAAAATCAGCATTTTTCTATTAAAATACATGTAAAAATTGAAACTTTGACAATTGTTTGTAAAAAAATGTCCATTTTTCTTACTTTTTTCCGTCGAATTATTGCTTTGTACGTTCGAAAATACAAAAAAAAAATTTTAGAATTTTTCACCGGTGGCCATTTTACTGTACATTTGGTGCGGGGTCCTTTTTAAGAGAGTTAAAAATTTAATATCAAGGAATTTCGAATGAGTTTAGTAATTCTAAGGTATTATCAAACAAAAATTTCATACGGTTCTGAAGAATTTAGGAACATTTGGCAGCATTTTGTAGGACCTGTACGGTTGTATGACATCTTAAAAGATCATAAGGAATTTTATTTGAAAAATAGTATTTTTTGTTGTTGAAATAAAAACTCAAAAGTAAACCTGTAACATGTGCTTGAATTTCTAAATTTCAAATAAAAGAGTTTGTTTACTGATAAATTTGTGAACCATAAAAAGACCACAAATTTTCGAAACTTCAGGTACATACCTTTTACGCCATATTCTTTTACCTAAAAGACGTTTTTTTTGGACAGAAATTCTTTAAATCAAACTTTTTTTTAGAACGAATACGGTCTTTAGAAATTTTTATCAACTAATGTTTTTGTTTGATAACCTTAAATAGATTTATGTCAATGACGTTTCCGCTGATGATTGGGGCTTCGAACGAGATAGAACGAGATGAGACGAGGCGATAAAAACAGAAGAGAGAAAGATATTCTCACTTTTTGAAAATACTTCTCGAACGACTAAAACGAGCAAGAGAACCGAGTATCTTGTATCTTTATGCAAAAATACCAAATAGACGCACAAAAAAATTGAAGTAACCAAGAACCTATACTTTTTCTACTCGATGCTTGCACATATCCTGTTCTTCAACGGTAGATGTAAAACCCGAAGATCACGAGAGGACAAGAAGTAGAAGAGGTCGTCCCAGAAAATACTAATGATTAGCTTTCAGTGCAAACTTTGTTGGCTTTAAAACTTAAAAGAAAAGAAAACGGAAACTAAAGTATAATTTCCACTGTAGGTATAATTTAGTTTAATGGCGATCACAAGATTCAGTTATTTCATGAGCTATAAAGCAGAGCACAAATTTCTGCACATTCATCATGTTCCAATTTGTTTGTTGAAAAATAGAAAAACGTATGTGGGCCTTGTCAAAGTCACTTTTAAGTGGGGGCAAATAGAGAAATTTCTACATAAGCAGAAATGATTACATAACCAGTGTCATGGAAATCGAATGCCTGATTTGAGAGAGGAATGTAAAGAAAGTGCCTGTCTATAGTCAACTCAAAAAATCCTGCCCTCACACTTTGGATCATAATAATATATTAGAATGGCATGTATTGGAAACTTTTTAACAAATGAGTTAGGGTGATTGATAAAAAAATAATATTAATTTTAATTTCATGTCTGATAGTGGGCCATGCCATGCTTACCCGGCTCTTTACGGAAACTTATCGCTACACATAGGCACATCTAATCGAATGGAGATATCTTGTTGAAAATAATGATAACTGAATAAAAATCCCTGAGGAACGTTCGTATGATCCTACATTTATGGTAAAACGTTGACAAATTTTTGTGGAAGATTTTTGGGATCATATTTGTAATTTTAGAAATTACGAACCAAAGAAACGTTCCCTACTTCTCTTTATTCAATTTTCAAAAATTTTAACTTAATACCTCAATTCATGTGAACGTTTTTTGTCGCCCAAAAAGCTGATACCATCCAGGCCCGATGCATCCATTCCACCCTTCTCACTTTTAGTTGAAAAATGAGAGCTGTAAAATTGTCAATAAAAAGCTACATCAAAAACAGTTTCTATTTGAATAATAACAATTGCGATAAGCTGGACAACAGTGGGCTTCTGTATTTTCTTCTATTTATAATAAACGTAATGTAGTAATAAATGAATAGAACGTATATTACACTTTAAACCTCATTTTGTATAATAATTACACTTAAATATCATTAATAAACATATTCTAATCTATTTAGTGCAATGCGTTTTTTTATATTATGTACACGAGAATTAGGATTCTCGATAATTTTAATGGCTAACTTTCAAAAATCAAATGTTTAATTCTTAATATTTTAGGGTTTCGTATACTAAGGTTAGGGTTAGGCGTTTTTCGGAAAGGTGGTTTGTTGAATCAGTAATGCGGGTTACCACAGACTGTGGTCACTAATGTAGGCAACCGTGAAGACACATACTTGGATCCTCTTTTGCGAGCTCGTTAGATGGCTCTGTAGTATTTTCCCCCGCTACACGTCGCTCGGAGGCAAAAGTTTGATCTATCTCTCTTACTCCTTCGTTGTTTTCCGAACGTCAGCACATGTGAAACCTGAACCATTAAGAACTGTTTGAGAGCTGATATCTAATTTCTTGTCATCATTTTCGACTTGGTGATTATCGTTGTAGTACACAACTGAACACTAAAAGAAGGAGCGGTACCTTCTGTATTATTACCATAAAAACAGAGTAATATTTTGAGAAAGGAACCTGTCGATAAGAAAATATTCCGGTAATTATTTATGTATTTTTATTTATTTTTCTATTGGTTTTTTCAATTTAATAAGTTTTTTAATTACATTATCTAATAATCCTCTGGATATAACCTCAAGCATCTATTATCTTATCTTAAAAACCTGCGGGCTCTTTTGATGGCACCACCATCGATTATCGGTCTGCACTTCTAAAGCATTGAGTGACCACAGCCTCGGTTTCCATGAGAGGATAATTTTGACGTCTTTGAATATCGACAAATGAAATTTGTCATTTTTAATATTCTAGGTGTGTATTAGAGTGCGCCAAAAAAATCTTTCTTTTGAGTAGCTGCTTCGAATAGTAGGAAAAAGTTATATTTTTCGAACATTAATAAGCCCTCCAAATTTCAGCCTCATTGAACAATACCTGCTGTTCTATAAAAACTCCTAAAAATTCCGTTTTATCCAAGAATAATGACATAATGTGAAATGTAAAAATCATATTCAAATCGGTAATTTTGATCTTTTTGTTGTTAATTAGTGCCGCAATGCTTTACATTACACCCCTTATTTACTTATTTATAAATATGGGTTTATAAAAAGAACTTAAGGAAAACAGAAAATAGCTAAAAATTTATATTCAGAAGCGGTTGTGCTAACACCTTTAAAACTTTTATCTTATTTGATATTAGTATTTATGATCTCACTTTTCTGGGTTTTACTTGTTTGGAACGTTCCATATATAACTTAATGCTGTGTTCGACATTCTTTTGTTCCTGCTGCGCTTGACTGATTTATTGCAGTGATCCCAGATCTGAAACGAGACGTGGTCCAATACGATGACACGTCTATTTCCGTGTGAATATGGTAGGAGATGATATAAATGCCTGGCTGCGCGCGCAACCCATTTCTCTTCTTCTGAATTTCAAAACTCGAAGGCACACGATTGCCGGTCGGAACACTTCGGCGGTTCTATTTATAACTCTATCTGCTTTGGAATAAAATGAAGAGATTGGGATTAAAATATTTCCAGATTTCGATGCTGGGCTGGCAATTCTCATGATTTGAATACTTCGCGCGCCTCTTTAATGCGTGTATTTTGAGGTTACGTTACTTGAAGTATAAAATATAAATTA
>NC_046657.1:171991172-171995880 GCF_010883055.1 Belonocnema kinseyi | reverse complement strand
AATATTATTAATGATACTATTATAATTATGTTATATTATAATAGTCTTATTTAAATCTTGATCCGCATTTGAAAGAAATTAAAGAAATTGGTGATGTTGGAATTCATCTCGTTTGGATAAAAACTCAATTATTTGATTGAAAAATTAATTATTTTGTTAAAAATGTAACTATTTTTTTTAAAAAATCCTCTTTTCTATCAAAAATTCAACTGCTTTGTTAAAACTTTTATTTCTTTTATTTGAGGGTTCATCTCTTTCGTTGAAAGTCAAAAATGCAATTGTTTGGTTAAAATATGAACTGTACATCTTCTTGGGTTTAAAAGTCGATTATTTCACTAAGAGTTGGACTACTTTGTAAAAAAAGACTTTTTTTAACGAGGTTTTATCAATATAGTTGAAAATTTAAGTATTTGGTTGAAAGTTTAACTCTTTCATTGAAAACTCATATTTTTCGCTTAAGAAATTAAACTTTTTGTGAATAATTCGTCTTTTTGACTTTAAAATTAAATAATTTCGTTGAAAATTCATGTATTTTGTTTGAAATCTGTCTTTTTCTGTAGATCATTAATTTTCTTGGTCGAAAATTCACGTTATTGGTTGACAATTCAACGACTTTGTTGAAAATAAATTTTTTCCGTTAAAAATGATTTATCTTTATCTGAAAATGTAACTATTATAGGATTGATTAAAAATTAATCGTATATATTGGCTAAGTTTGAAAATCATTTTTTTTTTGTATAGAACATTAATCTTCTTAGTCAAAAATTCACCTTTTCCCTTGAAAATTTAACAATTTTGTTGAAAATTCGTTTTTTTCCTTGTTCCATTCAATTTTTTATCACAGCTTTTATCTGGAAATTGAACTATTCCATTTTTGGTTAAACTGCATCCTGTAAATTGCATTAGTTAAAACACCAATTATTTGTTTGAAAATTAATGTATTTGTTTCCGATTATGTTTAAAATATTATTTCAGTCTAAAAATTTTTATTTTTAACCCATTCAATTTGAAATTTTTTAATTAAAAGAAGAAAATTTCGTTAATTATCAGCAATATTTGACCGTTCATTTAAAGCAATCCATTACAAACAACTGTTGAAAATTATACAAATTTGAACAGAATGGTTCGAAAAATAAAGCCTTGAATTGTTAAATTTGTAATAAGCAGAATTTTAAGTTTAAACGCTACAATTTTAATTTAAAAAAAGATTCAGAATTAATTTAAAACTTGAAATTATTTCAAATAATTTTAAACACGATTTAGACTTTTGCAGATTTTAAAAAAATAAGCTTTTTGAAAATTGTATAGTTTTTGAAAAGAATAACAAAAATTGTTGTGATTGCTAAAAACATTGAAAATGATTTTTTATTTTGACAAATAAATTTTAAGTGAGTATTTGAAAACATTTTAAAAATTAAAAAAAAAAAAGAATCCGGAAAATTGTAAGGAAATTTTTTTTATATTGCAATTTTTTCAATGTTAGGAATCGATCAATTAGGAATTAATTTTCAACCAAAAAGTTTACTTTTTAACAAATTAAATTAATTTTCTATCAAATAATTGGTGTTTTAACTAATACAATGTACTGGATAAAGTTTCAAACAAAAATTGAATAGTTCAATTTCCAGGTAAAAATGATTAATTTTTAATCAATTATAGAATAGTTACATTTTCAGATAAAAAAAATAATTTTTAATCGAAAAAATAAATTTTCAATTTGTTAAATTCTCAACCAATAACATGAATTTTCGACCAAGAAAATTAATGATCTGCAAAAAAGACAAATTTCTAACAAAAGTACATGAATTTTCAACGAAATTATTTAACTTTATAGTCAATAAAACAAATTATCTACAAAAATTTGATTTTTTTCAGCGAAAAATATGAGTTTTCAATCAAAGAGTTAAACTTTCAACCAAATAGTTAAATTTTTAACAATAATTATAAAACCTTGTTGAAAATAACAGTATTTTTTTACAAAGTAATTCAACTCTTATTAGTGAAATAATCGACTTTTAAGCCCAAGAAGATGTACAGTTCATATTTCAACCAAACAATTGCATTTTTGACCAAAAATGATAAATTTTCAACAAAAAAGATTAGATTTCTACTAAACAAGGTCAATCCAATAAAATATATGAACTTTCAACAAAATTATTTAAATCTAAAGTCAAAAAGAGTATCATCTACAAACAAGCTGAATTTTTAAACCAAAAATATAATTTTTCAACCAAAATTTTAATTGTCGACCAAATAGTTTAACTTTCTATCAAATTGTTGACTTTTAACGCCCAAAGATGCAATTTTAACAAAAAATTAAAATTTGTAACAAAAAATTTAAGTTGGAGGCAAATACTTGAATTTTCAACTATAATTATGAATCCTCAATAAGAAAAAATTA
Source organism: Belonocnema kinseyi (assembly GCF_010883055.1). Taxonomy (NCBI): domain Eukaryota; kingdom Metazoa; phylum Arthropoda; class Insecta; order Hymenoptera; family Cynipidae; genus Belonocnema; species Belonocnema kinseyi. The sequence continues at coordinate 171,993,479 of NC_046657.1, read as the reverse complement.
TTTTTTTTTACTAAATAGTTCAACTGTAAGTGAAAGTTAAACTATTTGGTCGACAATTAAAATTTTGGTTGAAAAATCATATTTTTGGGTTAAAAATTCAGCTTTTTTGTAGATGATACTCTTTTTGACTATAAAATTAAATAATTTTGTTCAAAGTTCATATATTTTATTGGAAATTGACTTTGTTTGGTAGAAATTTAATCATTTTGGTTGAAAATGTATCATTTTTGGTAAAAAATGCAATTGTTTGGTTGAAATATGAACGGTACATGTTCTTGGGCTTAAAAGTCGATTATTTCACTAAGAATTGAATTACTTTGCAAAAAAATGCTGTTATTTTCAACAATGTTTTATAATTATGGGTAAAAATTTAACTATTTGGTTGAAAAATTAACTCTTTGATTGAAAACTCATATTTTTCGCTGAAAAAAAATCAACTTTTTGTAGATAATTCGTTTTATTGACTTTAGAGTTTTTTATTATTAATTTTTTAATATTTTATATTTTAAATATTTTAATATTAAATTAATATTTAATTATAATTTCGTTTAAAATTAATGTATTTTGTTCTAAATTTGTCTTTTTTTGTATATCATTAATTTTCTTGGTCGAAAATTCATGTTATTGGTTGAGAATTTAAAAACTGTATTGAAAATTTATTTTTTCCATTAAAAATTATTTTCTTTATCTGAAAATGTAACTATTCTAGGATTGATTAAAAATTAATCGTTTTTTTCTGGAAATTGAACTATTCAATTTTTGGTTGAAACTTTATCCTGTTCATTGTATTAGTTAAAACACCAATTATTTGATAGAAAATTCATTTACTTTGTTAAAAGGTAACCTTTTGGTTGAAAATTGATTTATTTTGTTAATTAGATTGTTTCCTAAAATTAAAAAAACTGCAAAATAAAAAAATTTCCTTCAAATTTTCCGGATTCTTTTTTTTTTAATTTTTAAAATGTTATCAAATACTGACTTAAAATTTATTTATCAAAATAAAAAATTATTTTCAATGTTCTTAGCAATGACAAAAATTTTTGTTATTCTTTTTAAATGCTGTACTATTCTCAAAAAGCTTTTTTTTAAATCTGCAAAAGTCTAAATCGTGTTTCAAATTATTTGAAATAATTTCAAATTTGAAATTAATTCTGAATCTTTTTTTAAATTAAAATTGTAGCGTTTAAACTTAAAATTCAGCTCATTACAAATTTAACAATTCAAGCATTTCTTTTTAGAACCATTCCCTTCAAATTTGTATAGTTTTAACAGTTGTTTGTAATGGATTGTTTTAAATGAACTGTCAAATATTGCTGATAATTAACGAAATTTTCTTTTTTTAATTAAAACATTTCAAATTGAATAGGTTAAAAATAAAAATTTTTAGACTGAAATAATATTTCAATCATAATCGAAAACAAATAAATTAATTTTCTAACAAATAATTGGTGTTTTAACTAATACAATTTACAGGATACAGTTTAACCAAGAATGGAATATTTCAATTTCCTGATAAACGCTGTCATAAAAAATTGAATTGAACAAGGAAAAAAACTAAAGAAAACTAAAAAAGAAAACTATTTTCAAACTTACCCAATATATACGATTAATTATTAATCAATCCTATAATAGTTACATTTTCAGATAAAGATAAATCATTTTTAACGGAAAAAATTTATTTTCAACAAAGTCGTTGAATGGTCAACCAATAACATGAATTTTCGACCAAGAAAATTACTGATCTACAAAAAAAGACAAATTTCAAACAAAATACACGAATTTTCAACGAAATTATTTAATTTTAAAGTCAAAAAGACGAATTATCCACAAAAAGTATAATTTCTTAAGCGAAAAATATGAGTTTTCAATGAAGGAGTTAAACTTTCAACCAAATACTTAAATTTTCAACTATACTTATAAAACCTCGTTAAAAAAAGTCTTTTTTTACAAAGTAGTCCAACTCTTAGTGAAATAATCGACTTTTAAAACCAAAGAAGATGTACAGTTCATATTTTAACCAAACAATTGCATTTTTGACTTTCAACGAAAGAGATGAACCCTAAAATAAAAGAAATAAAAATTTTAACAAAGTAGTTGAATTTTTGATAGAAAAGAGGATTTTTTAAAAAAAATAGTTACATTTTTCACAAAATAATTAATTTTTCAATCAAATAATTGAGTTTTGATCCAAACGAGATGAATTCCAAGATCACCAATTTCTTTAATTTCTTTCAAATGCGGATCAAGATTTAAATAAGACTATTATAATATAACATAATTATAATAGTATCATTAATAATATTTAAA
>NC_046657.1:171973183-171991072 GCF_010883055.1 Belonocnema kinseyi | reverse complement strand
TAATTGGTTAAGTTTTATTACAAAAAGTATATCATTAAATATAACAAAAGACGATTTTAAGACATCAGCGATGTTATCTATTTATTTTTCCTTGGCTTGTGTCCTATAAAAAGTGATTAATAACAAATTTGTAGATATTTTTGGGTGTACAATGTTTGTCTTATCATTTTTTTTCCTACCTTGCATAGTTACTCCGCAAAATGCAATTTTTGATTAGTTCTTGTGCGGTCAAAATTTGAATTTTTAATTTTTCGAAAACATTCAAAATGTTAATACAATAATCTTATAGGGCTATCGAGAAACTACATTTTTCTTTTTAAGTCACATATCAAAATAATATGATATAAGAAGCATTAATTGAATGGGTGCCCGGAACAAGGGCCTATGTAACGATTTTTTTCAAAACCCATTTATTCGTGGAATAAGGGTCAATGTCATGTGGATTCAGAGTTCCCATTGTTTTCAGTTGTAAAGAATGCCAACAGAGGTCAGGAAAATCGAATTATCTGTTGATAATTAATTAGTGGTCATTTGCATTATGCCAGGTTTTCAATGCTCCTGCACAATTTGGAAATCGTGACATAGGCCCTTGTTCCGGGCACCAATTTAATTATCTTATAAATATAACATATAATTTAATTTCAAATACAGTGCCATTTTATTTCGATAAATTTGCAAAAATTACCATTTTGTTATCGTCAAGTCGTAAATCTGTGTATATGTTTAATTTTAGTTCACTTTTATATAAGTCTCTAATATGTATTTAATAATTAGGCAAAAGCTAGCTATCAAGTACAATGTAATAGTAGAAAAATGACATTATCGTATTAGAAAATATGTATTATACATGTATAATAATTTTATAACGAATAAACTACATGCGCAGGTATATAATGAGCCCTCACACGTCGAAAAATTCGTTCATGGTAAAAAGATTCAGCTGCTTGTGTATAGTAGTCCCACATTGGGTTCCCCTACTTCTACTGTAACGCCTTATTTTGGCGATTATTCCAAAGGTGGCCAGCGAATTTTTTTAAATTTCATATTTTTGCACTTTATAGTTACCAGGTCAATATAAATTGCAAAAAAACGTGGATTGTTCGAACTTTACATTTAAATCAAATTTTGATCACCGTGAATTTTATAAGATATAGCCAGTAAAAATGAATCCACGACAAGCAAAACCACCGGAAAGAAATAAATCTAGGTAATGGCCGGCAAAAATGATACTAAAACAAGCATAATCATAAAAAAGTACCATTAAAAAAGTAACCAGAAAAAATCCATTCCACGGCCGGCAAAACCAGAGAGAAAAATGAAATTAAAGCAACAGCCATCAAAACTGATTCCTCCACAAGCACGACCAGCAAAGAGAATTCATTTAAAGTAGAAACTTGTCAAAAAATCTATGAAAGAAATAACTAGAAAAAAAAACAGTTGCGCAGGAACAATAAGCAGCACGGCAATATCCATTGAGGAGACGAAGAACAGAAATTATGAATCAAACAACACTAGCGAGATGATCAGTGAATTAACATAAGAAGAAGGTGACATCGACAGCGAAGGGAACACCATTGGAGTGCCCACTGCTTGCAAAACAAACATAATATAAGAAATGAAATTGAAAGTACAGCTGTACCATATGTGATAGTTCCCACATGTACAGATGGAAATTGTGGGTTTAGAGGGATTTCCAAGATCATAGTAGGCCAAGATGAAGATTACTTAAGATTTGAAAAAAGGTTGGGAAATACATTAGAAAAGTTTGAGATAATGTAAATGATATTCTTAACAGTAGAAGGATGTCAAGCAATAAAAATACGTTTAAAAGCATAGGGGAATGCATTGCTTTGATGAAGCGAGCAAAGGAATTTGCTCCGGAGTATCAACTTAGTATGTTTGCTTGGAAATAAAAAAGAAAATCGCAGCTTCGTATGTTTTATAAGGATTAAAAAAATTGAAGAAGGTTCAGAAATACGGCCTTACTGGTTCAGACTTTTTGATAATATAAACAATCAGGCCTTCTGAATAAGACGGTAATCCTGTTGCCGGAGACAGATCAATGATCTGGTTCATCTTGTCACAAAGAAGGAAATCCTGCTATGAAAGGGAGAGTGAAGCTTTTATACAGTAAAGACAGAGAGAATGGACATTATGAGATTTTAATTTAAAAAATAAATCAAGAAATCTCAGGTAAATCCTCAAACGAATTTAAAAAAAGTAGTTCGAAGAACTTCAAAGAAAAGATAAAACGCTAATCAAGGTACAGATTCAACCTTGCTTCCAAGAAGAGAAACCCTAGTGAATTTGAAAAAATGAAAATATCCATGTTGTCCAAAAACCTCTGTACCCTGAAGCTACATCAAATCTATTCGAAACAGAAAGATAGGGTAGAACGAAAGCAGCTATAGGAACACAAAAAGTTACAAGAAGGAAGTACACCATTTATTGTGGGAAGCAACTGATAAGTATGGGAAAAAAATATTGATAAACAAGAAAAATGAGCAAAAACTGAGAAAGAATATAAAATCACCATGCCGAAAAACAATTTACCTAAGAAATATCGAGCAGACAAAAAAATAGTACAAAGGAATGTAAAACCACATCGTATAATAACGAACCTAGCAGTAATAAAAGAGGATGATACATTCGAGGAAAATGTGAGATTTTACGAAACGGACCTTTAAATGGTTCAGGACATTATTATCACCTTTTATGCTGAGCATGTAAAAATTTTAATCTATAAATTAAACATAAACCTACCACTAGTAGTGACAGTGTTTCATATAGCAGAAAAGCAGTTCTCCTAAATAGTAAATGTCAGCATGTAAGTCGATGACATAATAATTCATTGCTTTACTGCTACCCGCATGGATGATGGGAAAGTACCAAATATATTTTATATTCGAAAGAACATTGCGCACAAGGCAATTGGTCATTTGGATAGAAAACAAGAGATCAAGCTCAGCTGTATGGAATGAAACAAGTATAACAACTAGGACGTACAAAAGCAAAAGTGATACTCGCAACCGTACCTTGAATGTGATGTTTACATTTATTATAACGGCAATCTAATACCGTTCGACTTGGCATTTCGCACTGAAGGGTTTAGAAGAAAAGTAGCGGAAACAATGATTCTTAAGTCAGAAGAAATAATCAACAGATACATATATTGTTTTTCAATAGACCGAATTGATACCTTTCAGTGCAAACTTTGTTGGCGAGAAAACTTTAAGAGAGAAAACGAAAACTGACGCATAATTTCAACTGTAGGTATAATTCTGTATAATGCTGATCAGAAACTTAAGTTTGATGAAACATAAAGCAGGACACAAATTTTCGCACAATCAAAAATCTTACTCGTGCATAAATCTAAGTGTCTAAGAAGGCACTGAAACCTATAATTTATAATCATATAAAATTAATAATTATATAACCATACAATCAATATACAATTGAGCCTCCCGCGATCAAAACGGCACACGCTCGACATGCCTTGATTTCAGTTGGCCTCTTGGTTATTCTCGTTCTTGAATTTTTCAAGTCGGTTTTTCAATTTTTTTGCATTAAGATGTGCTTAAAAAAAGTTGACAATCCGACTTGAAAAAATCAAGAACGAGAATAACCAAGAATCCAACTGAAACCAAGACATTTCGAGCGTGTCCCATTTTGATCGCGGGAGGCTCAATTAAAAAAATACATTTATATTTTAATGTTTTGTTTGTGCCCTATCATGTTTTAATTTGTTTGTTTTAAAATAGAGAAACTTATGTGGGCCTTGATAGAACAAAATTCAAAAGGGGCAAAATAGGGACATTTCTACACAAGGATAAATGATAACATAACCAGCGATATGGAAATCGAATTTTCGATTTGACAGAATTCTGTAACGAAAGTGAATACTCTCACTTCCGGGCAATTCAATTTCATGTCTTATGGTGCGCAGTGTCATGCTTATCCGACTCTTACTTTATGGAACTTTTCCGCTACACATTGGCACATTCAATTGAATAGAGATATCAAGTTGAAAATGATGATAACTGAATAAAAATCACTAATGCACTTTTGCGTGATCCTACATTTTTTGTACAACGAAGATAAATTTTGATGGGAGATGTTTCAATCTTGTTAGTAATTCCAAAAATTACGAACTAAAGAAATGTTTCCTAGTGCCCTTTATTAAATTTAAAAAAATTTCAACTTAATATCTGAATTCATGTGGGCGTTATCTGTCGCGAAAGAAACCAATACCTAACAAACCCGATGCATCGTTTTCCCCCTTCTCACATTTACTTCAGCTATGACAGCTGTCAAATAGACAATCAAAAGCTAGTTCAAAAGCAGTTCTATTTGAAAAATACCAAGTGCCATAAGCCTTACCGCAGAAAAAAGAAGAAAAAAATAGGAAATTAAGAAATTTTAGTCACCACGCTACTTTACCGTACAAGTCCGATAACTTTCCAAATTCGGGAATGTAGGGGCGGGAAATTCCAGGAATTGTCGACTTATCGGTTGTCCCCTCTAGTAACAGGATATTAGGTGTGCGCTTGCGTAAATCATGGGTGTCAATCAGTAGCAAAATAGCACACGTAGTGGGAAAACCACAATTAGTGTGCGTGTTGTACGTGTGATGGCTTTTTAAGGGGAATGTACACTTACGGAACGGCAAGTTATCGGACTTGTACTGTACTGTACTTTTAAATTTTAACTTTTTCCTCTGAAATATTCTTGGCTAAATTTTCTTTCCTTTTGGCCTCCGATTGAATTTCGATTCCAACTATAATTCATGTAAAGAAAGAAGAAAACTGGAATTAAGCGCTATAATCGTAAAAGAAAGGAAGAGAAAATTAAAACATACTTCTCTCATTTTTTCATTTTTTTACGAAAAAAACGTTTCATTTTTGCTTAATTCAAGTTGAAGTTGCTCCGTTGTGCCTTCGTAAATTTTATAATTGCTTAATTTTAGAGACTTAACGGCTTTTTTCGCCAACGTGCACTCGAGCTTCTTCTTTCTGTAACGAAATATGTTATCGTAAATTCTAAAATAAACACAAAAGAATGAATAATCCTTGCATATCAATTTTTTACCAAGTTTATTCCTTGCTCTCTCTCTCTCTCTCTCGTATTTCTTCTCTTTCTCAACAAGTGCTGCAATATTTTTATGAAGAGGCTTGACATCCTCGTTTATTGCCTCCATTCTTAAAATAATCTCTTCTTTCCTCTCAGTCAATTTAAAAAAATTTTTTCTTCCTCTCTACTACCTCACCCTGAAGCACTTGCCACTTCCCTTGTCCAGCTTTTATAATTTAGCGTCAGTACATTTAGAAAGAGAAAATTTGGAAAGAAATTAGTTATTAAATCTCTTTTTTACATCCAGAATGAAAAACTGGAGGGGGCTGCATGTATTGCAATTTATATTGTACAATATTTAAATTAATTACCTCTCCTATGTGCCGAACAATTTTGGTTATAGTGGCATCTTTGGGTTTCTTTTTGTATACCTTAGAAGTTCTTTGAACTTCCGGAGACCTGCAAACGGTTACTACATCAACACTTTTTTCTCAGACCTCTAGCTTCAGTAAACCTGTGACCTGAAACGGTAATAATTTAGCTAAAAAAAAATTAGTAATACCTAGAAAGGATAAAAAATTTATTTTATGACAAAAACTCACGGTGTTGCTGTCAGTCATTTGTGGGGCATACAAGAAATTCTTCCCATTCGCTGACCAAGGTGGAAAATATCCTGTGGTCCTGAACTTCAACGCCTCGATGATCGTTGTTTTGCCCGTCCCATTTTCCCCCTGGATCAGTGTCAGGAGCCTCGAGAAGACCATATCTGCAGCGTCACCGTCACTGGCAAAGTTTCATATGCCGCTAAACGCTAACCGTTTTAATCGTGACATATTAACTTCCTCAAGCAACCTGAAAAAAAGGAAAAAGAGATGACAAAGGGAAGGAAAACGTACCCCCCCTCCCCTAGTAAATATGCCTAATCAAATCTAAATAGAAACCTCACAGGATGTGACTTCTATCAGGTCCCATTACTTTTGAAAGTGAGTTTTGTTCCTGATTATATCTGGTGTTCTATTAGGTAATTGCGAAATTTTGAATTGCATATTATTAGGATTTAATGTGCTGTATTCGGCATTCGTACCCATAAGCTATTGCTTTCTAAGTGGAACTTATGTGTAACCTAATCTGATTTGAATATGGTTTCTGTGAAGTTCGTATTTGGTGTTTTTTAACTTTCTAACTGAATCTTATTAGGTTCTGGTGTGATTGAATTCTAAAAATTTCTATTGGAATCCCAATAAAACTTACTCGGATATGGTTTCCATCAGGTCTTATTACTTTCGAAAATGGGCTTTGTTCCTGCTTCTACGTAGTTTCTATTCGATAATTGTAAACTTTATGATTGGATCTTATTAGGATCTAATGTGTCTGTATTCGCTTCTCACAATACATACCTATAGGCTCCTCAGCGGCACCTAAATGTATTTTCTATTTGCCTTCTAATTGTTTTTACATGGTGCGAAGTAACTTAAAAAATGAGATCGAGCGTGGCGCGGCGGCGTAACCATCTATCATTTATGGTATCACTTTTCTGGATTTCACTTGTATAGAGCGTTATAAGGGTAGATGAACTCTACTTTCATTCGTGAAAATCACATGAAAAGATATCTATCAGAGAAAGATGACTTCCGTTTTCGACTTTCGATTGTTTTTTCTTCGTTGTAATGATGTATTGCCATTCATTTGTTTTTGGTGTGCTCGCTCACACGTTGACTTATTCAGCTGATACTTTCAGCAAGATAAGCACACAAATCACTCGCTTCAAGTCTTATCTCATATATGATTGAAAAAAGTAGATTTAAAAAGATTGCTTTGACTTCGAATATTGTTGTGTCACTTCGAAACGCACAAAATGTTCTTCACTGCAGGGTATCAAATGTCCACTTTTCGGGGATCCGAAACATTCAGTAAAAAGTCATTTACCTTTTATTGAAGATCTAATCTTGCATTCTGAAAAACAATTATTGAGAAGTATAGGTTCCACTACTTTTCTTTTGAAAGGGTATTGAATTTCCAATACTCATTCTCAAAAAAAAAGTATCAGATCATATGCTTACCAATATATATTTTTCATAAGAGTTATGCTGTCAACAGGAGAGTTTCAAAATAGGAACACATTCCGGATGGAATAAAGAACCCCCTCTTTGAGTACTTGCCGATAATGTGAGATAATTCATATAAAAGCATCTATCCCAACTATGTCACATACAGGAGTAGTTCAAATGATAAATAATTATCACAAGAAATATGTAGATGCTAAGAATTGGTCAAGATTTATTGAAAATGTATTATTAAATATTTATTATATTTATTAAATGTATCTGTGAAAAAGCTTTTCGACATTGCTGCATGCAAGTGTGCTGATTTTCAAAATTGCAAGTGCCTAATAGATAAGGAATTGAGGGCTTCCATGCAACAACGGCTTAGACGTGGCGACAATTTATCCGTTTCCCTTTTCGCGATGCAAAGTGCTGGGAAAGAATTATTGTCCCAAAGGAAAAGTCATAAAATTAATAAGAAAAAAATATGAGTATATTTGGTATTAAAAAAGGCATATATTATGTTCAATAAATTTTTCGATTTGACTTGTCATCTACGCAATAAGAATAAAAATTTGTTTAAGAACTGGATCAAATTTAATACTTTTTTGTGCTCAACTCGTCGAAACTTCGTTTTTTATCGACGAAGTGAGTTCAAATTTTATGTACTAGCGTGAAATACGTTAGCGACGGGAAAAATAATATGAAAGACTTTGAGACAATTTTTTTTTATTTTTCTGGATTTACACTATTTTAGGTAAACCGAATTTTTTCAGGGTGCCGAGAGAATAAAAAATGTTCCTAAGATTCATGGCAAATTTTTAAATAATTTTTTTGTAAAGAATTTCAAGAAAAAATTGAAAAAAGATCACAAAAGACTTTGCATCATTTCCTCAAATTTTTGAAAAGTGTGTAACAGATTATGGAGTAAATTTTGCCATATTACGTAATGTAAGAAAAACCCTGAGTAAGTTTTAAGAGATATTCAAAAGTTTTTAAGCGATTAAAAAATAATTAAAATCATTTTTTGTTTCGAAAAATTTATTTTAAGGAATTGCTAAAAAAGATTTTAAAAATGTTCAAAGAAGAATCTGAAAGACTAAAAGGCAATTTCTTAAATATTGCAGAATAGGTAAAAATGCAGGAAACATTAAAATAATTTTTAGAGATAAAGAAGGTTTGGAAGTTCTTAAAGGATTGAAAAAAGAATTTTTCTTATATTCGTGTGAAAATTTGGAATAATTTTGTATTATTCAAAATTAACTTCAAGAGAAAATGAAAAGGTTTTTTTAAGATATCAAACGATTTCCCAAAATTTCGAAAAAGTGCTTAGAAGATTTTAGAGCAAAATATTTTCATTGGGTTAGATCACGAAATAAAAACAAATAAAAAATCGATTGAAGTCAAGATTTTTTTTAGAATTTAAAAAATTAAAAATCAATTTTTAAATTTAAAAGATTTTAGAAATGTAGTTTTTAAATATTTTGAAACTAAAATTTAAGAGCTTTAAAATAATTTCCAAAATTTATCAAATATTTCTTTATTCTTTCGCATCTTCTAAAAGTCCTAAGCATTTTTTATGAAGACTCGAATTATTGATAATATTTGGTAAAATCCTATAAAATAAAAAACTCTAGGAAAATATTATAGATTCTTTTCTGACACGTCTGAAATATTCACAAATTTTTTTTTAATTTTCTCAAGAATCTTATGAAAATTAGGTTCATATAAATTTAAAAAAAAACTGATAAAACTGATTTGCTTGTTCTCAATTTTTAAAATTGAATTTCAACATGGAAGGGGGAGGGTAAGAAGGTCGAAAATTATTTAAAATAGTAAAAAAACACAAGGATTTCAATGTAAATGACGACTTTGCAGAATCGAGAACTGTTATTCCTGTCTATTTTTTAATTTCAAAAGCACCTTTTTGCTTCTGTTTCTTGTTTAAGACCAAATATTTTATTTGAATTAATCCGTGCAATACAATTGACACAATGGACTGTTAAAGAAGCAAGGAACATATGATTTAAAGTCTGTGTATAAAACAAGTTCTAATAGACGAGGAGATGACCGTTCGAATTAAGGTAATGGGAAGAAGACTGAAACTAGAGGATTTTGGTTTCAAAAGCAACGTACCATCGACGGTGGACGAAATTGAAAATATCATAAAAATTGTAGATAATCGTCAAATTTTCCCAGGATGTGCTGAAATAAGTGCAAGTTAAAATATTATTACATTATTCACTTTTCGAGATAAGGAAGGATATTTGCGACATACCTCTCCTCCACTACTTTTATTAAATGAAAATGTAGATTGTAGTAATGAATCAAAAAATAGATGTGAACTATATGCCCGTGCAAAGCACACTTTGAACCAAAAAAATGGTACGTATTCAAAACAACAAAAAAGTCTTTAAAAAGTATTTGAAAATTAAAAATCTGAGTCCACAAAGAAGACAGAAAATTCAAAATCTACAGAATGAAGTTAGAGCTTAGGCAAGAGGGAAAACAAGAGTTCAGCATAAAATAATTTTTTTAAGAAAAGTAGCAAAATCCCGTCGGCAAGAAATAGCAAATAATCAAACAGAAGGTTTAAAAAAATATTGGAAATCCTGAAACGCCTTAGCAGGAACGAAATAATAGCAGTCGCAGAAATGTTTGCAGCTGCCAGCCAAAGAATCCGAAAAGTCAAAAGTACTCAGACGACTGGGTGGTTCTTTGTATGCTGATTCACATGCGATCTCCAGCTGCTTATCGAATGTTACGAGACAATAAAATATTACCTCTGCCATGTTCAAGTTCTATTATAAGGTAATTATGTTGAACATAAGTAAATTTTATTTACGTGTGTGTTTCTCTTATCTTTCATAGCTTCTTTCGTTTGTGGTGTAAATATAAAAAAAGAAATTTTCTAATATAATAATATACTGTAAAAATTTCTATGATTAAATAAAAAATATTTAAGATATCATTTTCATGCCTAGAAAAAAAACCAAAAATCGGTGTGAATATTTTTGAGGAACTCAAAAATCGGAAATGCCGTTGACAATGCAAAAATATATAAAAGATTATTTTTTGTCAAAGTCATATCTACATGGTAGAGAAGGGTTGATTTTATACCTTAAGGGTTGGAGCCCCAAAATCGGAGTAATTTAAAGGAGGTCAAAAATCAGAAACTCCATTGACACTAGAAAATTCTCAAAAATATTATTTTTTGACAACGTAATATACGGGGCATTAATCCTGAACTGCCGTACTTTAAAACTTATGTCTTCTGATTGCCTTCAAATTTTCAGTGTTTGTTTGCCTAGAGGATAGCAGAATACCTACCAATTTATAGACTTTTACTGCAATCCCTCCTTGAACGCCGCCGACGACGACGATGGGGGAAGGGGGGGGGGGGATTTGCATGCCCTAGGTTTCATGCTCTTTCATTCTATTTAATCTTTGTTTTTAATTTCTATGAACAAATGGCCATTTAAAATGTTTATTTGACATTCTCTACTGTTCGGAAAGTTTTTATTTTTAAAAGTATTTTTAAACGAAATCTTAACTTTTTCCGATGAAAATGTTGTTTGGCATTTTGGGACTGAAAATAGTAATCCAGTTATGTGAAGATATCCGAGCAAAATCCTTTCTCGCGCGCTCGGACAAGTCTGCCAGTCCAGCCGATGCACCGAACGACGTTGTTTCGTTCAAATTCGATTCATTCAAACATACTTTCTATTGGTACAGACACTTTCCAAAAATTAATTTTAGCGCTTCTTAATGCATAAAATTTTTTTTCTAATGGTTATAAACAAATTAGGGAGCACAAGTATTTTTTAAGAGAGCGTTCACCCCTTCGCCGCTCCATAATGTTTTTTTTGTGAGGTTTTTCTGTATATTTTCACAATTTCCGTCACATAAAACAGACTTGTGAAGGGCTTAAATCAATTAACAATTGTTTAAACTATAATTCTGAACAAATTATACAGGATTTGTCCTTTCTTTGGATAAATTAAACTTGGTCTCGTGTATAGCCGAAAAACAAAAGACATCCACGTACATAGATTTTTATTTGTTTCTCATATTGTACCAAGAAACAAAAGGGAATCGCATAGACTGTCTTTTGTTTCTTGGCCTCAAGTAAAACGTTGAAAAGTGACCCCAACTTTGGCATGTTGAGCTACTGCGCTTGCCCGGTGCATCGACTCCGATTGTTGTTTTCAGCTGAAAACGTTATTTTGAGGTGTTTATCTAGTATGATTCTGTACAATCTTTCAGAATTATACGCCTGGTTTATAACGCTTATGAAAATTTGAAGATTAGAGTTTCGAAATGGGCACAACTAAGGCCAAATCACTGTTTTAGCTGGGACAAATACAACGTAGAATTTTTGTGTATGCGTTTATCATGAAAAATGTAAATTTAATGTTTAATGCGATTGACATTGAACATTTAACTGAAGGAACTGACAGAACATTGTCAGAATGTCATGACTGCCTTCAAGAAATCATGTGCAGTGAACCCACTGACGATTTTCATTTTAACGAATGCGAATCTTATCCTGACATTAAAATTTTTAAAAAGAACCTGACTGGTCTATTGGACGTGAATATTTTCGACACAGTGACATATCAAGTTTGGCAGCAAACTGATAGAAGCACTATGAAGACCAAAATAGCAGACGCTGATGTTTTCGTAGAAGCACCTGAAACCTCACGCATTTTATGCGAAACAACAAGGTTTTTTTCTGAAGCACCTTAAAGTTATACTAACAAAAACGGTACTTAATTTTGCTTGACTTTGCTGAAAATTATGCTCTCATCATTCTAAATGCTGCACAATCTTTTTATTGGAATAATAATCAAGCAATTATATCTACAGTAGTTATTTATTACAAAGATAGAAATGAACTCAAGCATTTTAAAATGGCAATCATTTCAGCTTGTTTACGTCATGACACTGTAGCTGTTGTTAACAAAATTTATTATGTGACAGAAGGAGCTGCGCAGTATTTAAAAAATAAATAAGTCTTTATAAATCTTTTAAATCACAAAAAAGATTTTGAAATTTCTAAAGAAACACATTTTCAGGTAATTTCACATGGAAAAGGTTCAGGTGACGGGATTGGTGGAAATTTGAAAAGACTTACGCCAAAAGCTAGCTTGCAGCGCTCAGCACAGAATCCAATCCTAACTTCCACGGAGTTATTCGAATGGTCTAAGAATCATTTAAAGAAATCAGTAATTCTTTTCAGTTCGAAAGAAGATCACATAGAGATGACCAAAAAACTAGAAACTAGATTCACTGAAGATTACAATTCTAGGCAGTATAAAATACCACACTAAATAAATTATAATGAATTTAGTGCAGCTTCGCTGGAGAATCGTACATACAACCAAGTCCCCGATAGGACTGGCTAACCTGTCCAAGCGCGCATGGAAGGGTTTCGCTTGGATATCTTCGCATAAATACATAACTATTTTCAGTCCCAAAATGCCAAACAGCATTTTTATCATAAAAAGTCAAGCTTTCGTTTAAAAATATTTAAAAAAAAATAGAAACTGCTCAAAGAGAAGAAAATGTTAAAATACAAAATTTAAATGGCAATTTGTTTATAAAAATTAAAAACAATAGACTTCAAACAATAAAGGAGCATGGAAAACCCTTCAGGAATCACTCATAGAAAGTTCAATTATCATTTGTAGAAAGGAAGTTATAACCATTTAAAAATACCCACTTTGCCTGGGTCATGCAAATTTCACAGCCTGTATTTCGAGGAGGGATGGTAGTAAAGATCTATAAATTGTCTGGTATACTACTATCATATAGGCAAACAAACTCTGAAAATCTGAAGGCAATCGGAAGACATGACTTTTAAAGTTGGGGCAGTTCAGATTTTATACGCTATGGATTGGAGCCCAAAATTTGGAGTGGGTTTTTTCCAGGAGTTAAGAAATCGGATTCCATTGACAATGGAAAAATCTGAAAAAGCTTTTTATTTTTTGAGAAAGTCATGTCTACCTAGTAGAGAGGAGTTGATTTTATACATTAGAGGCTGAAGCCCAAAAATCGGAGTGGGTATTTTCGAGGAGCCCGAAAATCAGATTCCATTGACACTAGAAAATTCTCAAAAATAATATTTCTTGATAAAGTCATATCTACGTGGTAGAGAGGAGTTCATCTCACACGTTAAGAGTTGAAGCCCAAAAATTGTAGTGCGTATTTTTGAGGAGCCCAAAACTCATAGACTCCATTGACAATGGAAAAATCTTAAAAAGATTGTTATTTTTTGACAAATTCATGTCTACGTGGTGGAGAGGGGTTGATTTAATGCATTAAAGGCTGGAGCCCAAAAATCGGAGTGGGTATTTACGAGCAGCAGAAAAATCGGAGAATCTATTGACACTATATAATTCTCAAAAATAATATTTCTTTATAAAGTCAGATAAGCGTGGTACAGAGAGGTTGATTTTAGACGTTAAGGGTTGGAGCCCTGAAATCAGAGTGGGTATTTTCCAGGAGCCCAAAAATCGGAGAATCCATTGATACTAGAGAAATCTCAAAAATATTATTTTTTGACAAAGTCATATATATGTGGTAGAGAGGGGTTGATTTTAGACGTTAATGGCTGAAGCCCAAAAATCAGAGAGGGTATTTTTGATCAGCACAAAAATCAGAGAAACTATTGACACTATATAATTCTCAAAAATAATATTTCTTGACAAAGTCAGATATACGTGGTAGAGAGGAGTTGATTTTAGACGTCAAGGGTTGGAACACGCAAATTGGAGTGGGTAGTTTCAAAGAGCTTAACAATCGAAGGTCCTCTCTACCAGGTATATATGATTTTGTGAAAAAATATCTTTCAGAGAATTTTCTAGCGTCAGTGGAGTCTGATTTATAGGCTATCGAAAATATTAACTTCGATTTTTGGGTTCCAACACTTAACGACTAAAATCAACCCCTCTCTTCCACCTAATAATGACTTTTTCAAAAAATAATCTTTTTGATTATTTCCTAGTGTCAATGGGGTCTCTGGTTTTTGGGCTCCTCAAA
The DNA here is from genome assembly GCF_010883055.1 of Belonocnema kinseyi. NCBI lineage: Eukaryota > Metazoa > Arthropoda > Insecta > Hymenoptera > Cynipidae > Belonocnema > Belonocnema kinseyi. The sequence continues at coordinate 171,976,916 of NC_046657.1, read as the reverse complement.
ATACCCACTCCGATTTTTGGACTCCAACCCTTAACGTCTAAAATCAACCCCATGCTACCACCTATATATGACTTTATCAAAAAATAATCTTTTTGAAAATTTCCCAGTGTCAATTGAGTCTCTGATTTTTAAGCACCGCGAAAATACCCAGTCCGATCTTTAGACTTCAACTTTTAACGTTTAAAATCAACCCCTCTCTACCACGTATATGGGGCGAAATTCGTCAAGTGTCCCCGCCTAAAAACTTGTCCTCAATTTTTTGAAAGTCCGTGAAATTATTGTTCTAGTAAAACTCTTTCAAGTCCTCTAATAGAAAGTCTCTAGTACCACAGGTTGCCAGTATATATAGGGGCTCGAATGTTCAATCTTTCGCCGCGCACGCTGATACTCAATTAACCATAACTTCTACAAAAGTTAGCCAAATTTACTTTTTTTTGAAGGTCTTGGAAACATTTTTTCATCAGCTTTACACTGAAGGCAATGGTTTTAGATAAAAAAGATTATTTGAGCTTCAGTTTTTAATTTTAAACATATTTTTGAGTTTTTATCCAAGTGCGGCCGTTAATTTTGGTTCCAACATTATTTAAAGAAAAAAGCCTTACTTTTTTCTTTAAAATGAGTCATGATCGAAAGTGGGGCGAAATAAAGTAGTGCAGACCTATAACACTTCTTACGCACGGTTTCTGCGTCACAGTGCAGCTAGGCGCCACGATCACGACGTACCGTCCATTGGGAACCTGTTTAATTGTACTTTGTATAATTTGTTTATAAAACTGTTATTTTGGGCTTGTACGAAATTAAAAATAAAAATTAATTTATAATTCAGGGTGATTTTTTAGTGTGAATCCCCTTGCACCTCACATCGAAAATTAAGTCAAATAATTTGCTTATTACAGTGTATGTGTATTTTTCTTTCTTCTTTGCCACACAGTTTTTTGGGAAAACATCGCATTCTAAGGATGACAAATATTTTCTGAACATGAGAGTTAATTCAGCAGGGGAACAAAATAGTGATCCTTTTGGGTACCATGAACGGTGTTTGCTGATGTGAATCTACTCTTAAGTTCTTGAGCTCTGATGGCGTGATTTTTTTTAAGACTAAAGGATACTAAAGTTTTAACTATATTTTCCTTTGCCCATTGATACAAGGCATCAGCAATCAAAATCGGAACTTTAGATGACGCTTGTAGGCTAGCACGCGCTGCGAGTCTTTTTAAATTTCCCCCAATGCCATCACAGGGGTCTTTTCCGTGCGCCGCTTCATGAAAATTGATAAAGTTATATATATTTTTAAAGTTCTCGGCGGCTCCATCTGTGAAATAAATAATTGTTTTTGTTTAAAAATTCTCTTTCAAATGGTGTGTAATAATTTTTTTAAATTCGTACACAGCAATTGTGACATGAGTTAAACAGTCTGATAACATAGCAAGACTGCGGTACTTTAGAATGTAGGACCATTTTGCTGGCCCCACCACCCAAGCAAATTTAACTTTTTTCTGCCAAATATCTAGTGCAGAATTGGTTCAAATTTGTACAAAAAAAAAATAGAATTTGTGCATCACCGGAAGTACCTCATTTATCATAAAAACACTTTTGCAACCATTTGTACAACCAATTTCAACCCCTAAAAACTACTCCCTGTTGAGTAAACATCATACCGGATCCAGCGAAACGTACCGCTAGTTCCGACATTATCCAAAATCACCTTTATATGGGTGCATTATTTTTATCTTAATCTGTTCAAAGTTGTGCAACCAACTTCAACCCCTAAAAAAGACCCTCTGTACGAAAAACATCATGACGGGGCCAGGGGCACGTTTCCCCGCCCTAACATTATTCAAAATAAGCTTTGCACTAGTGTATTATTTTCGTCTTAATTTGTTCAAATTTGTGTAACCAACTTGAACCCCTAAAAACGACCCTCTGTACGAAAAACACCATGGCGGGGCCAGAGAAACGTTTCATTGGCCCCAACATTATCCAAAATCAGCTTTAAATGGATGCATTTTTTTGTTTTAATTTGTTAAAATTTGTGCAATAAACTTCAACCCCTAAAAAACAACCCCCTGTCCGAAAAACATCATGGCGGGGCCAGCGAAACGTTTCGCTGGCCACGACAGTATCCAAAATAATCTTTACATGGATGTATTATTTTCATCTTAATTTTTTCAAATTTGTGCAACAAACTGCAACCCCTAAAAACAACCTCCTGTTCGGCAAACGTCATATCGGATCCTGCGAAGCGTACCACTAGTCCCGACATTATCTAAAACTAACTTTATATGGGTGCTCAACAGGGGGCAGTTTTTAGGGGTTGAAATTGGTTGCGCAAATTTGAACAAATTAAGACAAAAATAATGCACCCATATAAAGGTGATTTTGGATAATGTCAGGGCCAGCGAAACGTTTCGCTGGCCCCGTCAGTGTTTTTCTAATACTCGTACATGAGGTACTTTCGGTGATAAACAAATTCTAATTTTGTACAAATTTGAACAAATTCTGCACTAAGTATTTGGCGGAGAAAAGTTAAATTTACGTGAGTAGTGGGGCCAGCGAAATGGTCCATTAGAATGCTGTCCTCTTTATAATAAATTACTACTGTAAAAATGGTAGTTTGATCATTGTTCCAATGAAATGACTATGCTGCATTCTGGACTACAAAGGCAAATTTTTTAACGAAATCACAAAGGATAAGAAATTCTCCTTCTTTCAGTGTGTCTTTAAGGTTTTTGAAAAAATGCGATTGTTGTTTGGCTGGAAAAGAGTGAGATTTAAGCTTAAACAAGCGTTCGAAAGTCTGTTTAGCAAAATCTTCTGCGTCTGTTATTTCCGTGCGTAACGTACTTCTGTCAGTTTGTTGCCAAGTCTGGAATTTTACTCTGTCAATGCACTATTATTCGAGAACTGATTTTATAAAGTCCTTAAGGGCATGTGACACAGCTAAATACCTATATTACCGACCACAGTTTTTCAGTTCACTGAATGTATTTTTCAACCTAAGAACTTTTTTGTAAATAAAATATCGAGCTGAAACTTTGGGAAATGTATTAGAGTAAAATAAAGTACGTTTAGGTACTGCATTTTGGTAGGAACTTTACTGCAAATTATTCCATGTTTTTTCTGAACCTCATCATTTTTTGAAGGTTCGAACTTTTTTTACACATAAAATATCGGTCTCAAACTTTGAGGAATGCAAGAGCCGAAAGAAAACTACGTTTAAGTACAAAGCTTAATAATAAAAGATGTAAAAAAATATGTTTCAACAATCAATTCCAACGACACAGCCGGTAACGTTGTACACGAAAATACGAACCCTCTAGAGCCTCGTCTAGTGGCCGCCAGATTTCGTATTTTCGTGCACAACATTACCGGCTGATGCCGTTGGAATTGATTGTTGAAATATATTTTTTTACATCTTTTATTAGTAAGCTTTGTACTTAAACGTAGTTTTCTTTCGGCTCCTGAATTTCTCAAAGTTTGAGACCGATATTTTATGAATAAAACAGTGAACTGAAAAACTGTGGTCGGTAATATAGGTATTTAGCTGTGTCACATCAGTGATCCCAGATCTAAAACGAGATGCGGTCCAATACTATGACAGGGCTATGTCCGTCTGAATATAGTAGGAGATGCTGTAAATGACTGAGTTGCGCGCGCAACCCATTTCTCCTCTTCTGAATTTGAAAACTCGAAGATGCCCGATTGCCGGTCGGAGCACTTCGTCGATTCTATT
>NC_046657.1:171970946-171973083 GCF_010883055.1 Belonocnema kinseyi | reverse complement strand
TGCGCGCACAACTCAGTCATTTACAGCGTCTCCTACTATATTCACACGGACATAGCCCTGTCATAGTATTGGACCGCATCTCGTTTCAGATCTGGGATCACTAGTCCAACCACGGTAGGTGGGTAAGTGTTCGAAATATAGTATTCAAGTAATACTATATCTATTTTGAATAATGAGAAAAGTAAATGAGAATAAATAATATACATGGAAGTACAAACCTGCAGTATTATGACGTCGAAATAAGCCGAAGATAAATCGCATAAAAGCAATTTCGGATCGAAAAATAACTGGCATTTATAATAACTGACAATGATATTTGTTTCGAGAAAGGTATCCAAGACATCTCAAATATGTGTAGTAATTTTTCGGTGGGCTTTTTAAATTCTCTTTAAAGTCTTAAAAATGAAGTATTGACATAAAAGTGGATTTTACTTGTCCAATAAATATTAAATATTATTATCCGTGGAATAATTGATAACGATAATGATTATTTGGTTAAAAGTGCAGTTTGTAGTCGACTGTTTATAGTTGACTAGAAACCGTACATTCTGAATTTTAAGCATGGGTGCTCGCAACGGAGAAGCCGCGCACAAAAAGTGTTATATATCTCCACCACTTTCTTTCGCCCCACTTTCGACCATGGCTCATTGTAAAGAGAAAAAGTCAAGATTTTTACATTCTCATCAGAGAAGGTAAAGTCAAGCTTTCTACATTGTCATCAGAGAAGGTATTACACGCAGAAAAAAGAAATGTAGTATTTACTTATCAAGAATTGTAAAGGGTTTCTTGGAACCGTGTTAGTATAAACTGCTCTTAATAAGAGGGTAAAAATGTCAAAATCACTTAGCATTTCGTAAATCTCACAGTGAAATTAAGGTTACTTCAACGGTTATCTTTCAGTAAAATAAACCTCTATTCCCTCGTATTACATACTGAACGACATGTAAAATCCACTGAACTGAGATTACAATAGTAGTGCAGTGGACATTACCGAAAGATTGGTACATGCTACCGATCCGATCGGTTTACTGAACTCGCCCCTAAAGTCGCAACGCAACCTATCCGCGCGGAACACAGGGTGAATTCACTACGCAATCGGGATTGAATGTATTGCATCACCTAAAAAACATTCCTTTTTTACTTTTCTGTGCCAGTCGTCACATTACTCCATATTACCGATTTGCAGGGAAGGGGTTTTATAAAAATAATACAATTTTGGATGGCACAACTTATTTACAGATCGCGTACACTTGAGAGTTTATTGGAGCAAGACGTGTTTTTGTTCCGTGACTGTTTCAGCTGACATATATATACGAGGGTAGTTCAATAAGTCCTTAGAATAACCAACAGATGGCGCGCGAATCGCTCCAAATCATCTGTTTTCAGTCAGCACCACTCCCGACTAGATATATGGTGCATTCACAGTCCACATCTTCTGAGTTTACGTGTTTTTATAACCAATTGAAAAAAAAAATTGTTCGTTAAGAAAAATGGAAAAAAACGAGTTCAGAGCGGTAATCAAACATTTTCATTTAAAGAGTTTAACTCCATGTGAGATAAGAAATGAATTGGACTCAGTTCAGGGCACATCTGCCCCTGCCTTAGCAACGGTTTATAACTGGGCAAATGAATTTAAGCGTGGTCGTACATCAATAAGTGACGAACCACGTTCAGGAAGGCCCGTAGAAGCAAGTACTCCCGAACTCATCAATAAAATCCACTATATGGTGTTGAAGGATAGAAGATTAAAAGTGCGTGAGTTAGCTGAGGCCACAAGAATATCTATAGGTGCAGTTGTTTCAATTCTACATGAAAAATTAGGCACGAAAAAGCTATCGGCAAGATGGGTGCCGTGTTTGCTCTCAGCTGAGAATAAACGCAATAGAGTGGTCGCCTCTGAGGCTCTTTTGGCGCGCATAAGTCGGAATCGTGAGGAATTTTTTCGTCGATTTGTGACTGCGGATGAAACATGGATACATCATTACACTCCTGATACAAAGGAACAATCCAAACAGTGGATTTCCACAGGCAAACTAGCTCCAAAGAAGGCAAAGACCGTAAAGTCATCTGGTAAGGTTATGGCTACAGTTTTTTGGGATGCACGTGGAATTATACTTATTGACTACTTGGAAAAGGG
>NC_046657.1:171969533-171970846 GCF_010883055.1 Belonocnema kinseyi | reverse complement strand
GGGAATAAAAAAATAAAAAGAAGTTCTCGTCGCCTCTAACAAACTAACAATAAATAAAATCATTTTATAGAATGTATACATGAAAACAAAATCGGGGTGCTTCCTGGCCGTGAGTCCCCTCGCCTCTCACAAACGAAAAATAAAAACTAAATATACTTCATTCACACACACATTCAATCATCATTCGCCTCGGCATGCTGTAAACAGTTAATTCTTAATTCTAAGGTACTAAAATAAATATTTCCCTATATAATTATGCTAAGAAATAATTTTGAATGTAAATAAACTGAGGTCAAACACACGATTAATTTGCATTACATATAAAGAATTTAAACAAATTTCTTTCTTGACTGAAAAGTCAACTATTTGGTAAAAAATTTACTTTTTTAGATGACTTCAACTGTTTTTAATAAAAAAAAAATTTTTCTTGTTTTTTTGAAAATCCATTATTTTAGTTAAAGACTGAAAATTCAACTGTTTTGTTAAAAAATTTTCATTTTGGATGAGTTGAACAGTTTTTAATAAAAAATGTAAGCCTTTTTTTAATGAAGATTCATCATTTTAAATGAAAATTCATCTCTTTCGTTAAAAATTTAAGGATTTGGTTGAAACTTTGTTTTTTTTTTATTTTTAGTTGAAAATGGAACTGTTTTGTTACACCGTTCGATTTTTAAAATAACAATGCAAAAATATTAATCTGGAACAACTTAAAATAAAAACAATGTAACTTTTATTTTAAAAAGTTTTTGGTTAAAAAATTAATTTAGTCAGTCAATTTTTAATGTTACGAACTGAAATTTTTGTGAATTATTATCATTTTGAACCTTAAAAATAATAGCGTAATTTGTATTTTTGAACCAGAAATCTCTAAAATGTTAAAGTTATAAAAATTTTTAAACGGTTATTTCGTATTTTAAAAAAATCTGATTAAAAAAACTGTAAAATTAAAAGGTGTTAAAAGTTTGTGTTTTATACGTATGAATTATTGAGCGTTTAAATGAAATATTTCTGAATTAAAAATTTTTTCAAAGCAATTGTATGTATTTCTGAATTAGATCAGAGATTTTTTGGAAAAAAAAAATATAATTCAGATCTGGGACAAGCCATTATGAACAACAATTAAAAACTATACAAATTTGAACAGAGTGGTTAGAAATAAAAAGCCTTGATTTGTTAAAATTGTAATGAACTAAATTTTAAGTTTGAACGTAACAATTTTAATTTAGAATAATATTCAAAATTAATTTAAAACTTGAAATTATTTGAAATTATTTGAAACACGATGTAGATTTTTTCAGATTTAAAAAAAAAAG
>NC_046657.1:171965656-171969433 GCF_010883055.1 Belonocnema kinseyi | reverse complement strand
GATTGACCAAGTGTATAGAGCTCCAAGGAGATTATGTTGAAAAATAAAAAAAAATTTACCCAAAAAAAATTGTTTTTATACTTCATTCTAAGGACTTATTAACTACCCTCGTATGATGTGAATGCTAAAACTTTTGTTGTATGCCGCGATGGCATGGTTGCGTATTCAGAAGTTGTTCCCGACGTTACTATCCTCAGTTACAAATGCATTTCTAAATTATTTTACAGATCGCAACTCGTATAGTAGTGTACTGGTTAAGACTGTTGACTTGCGTGCTTAGGTTTATGCGTTCGAATCCTCTCCATTGCGTGCGAAATTTTAATTGTATTTTAAGCAATATAACTTACAAATAACGATTAATTATAAGTATATCCGAAAATATTTATGAGAAATAACCGTGCGCTTATTTATTAATTATTTTTTAGCAATACTTTTTTACAATTTCTAGTGCTGTCTTAACTGTAGTCTACGCCGATAACAAAATTCAGATCTCTTTATATTATTCGTTAAAGTCACATGATATTTCATAATTGCAGAATCCAGGAACTGTACAGAATAGCAACTGGATCGGTAAAATTTACTGATCCGCAGGTCAGCACCACTTGAGAATCGGTACTAGTAACCATCATTGATAGTCATTCTTATTTGCCTATAATTGCAACGTTTACTGAACTGTCATGTTGTCCAAATACGTACTAGGAAGATCGGTAGATTTAACTTGGTTTTCAGTCAAATTTAAGGTTCTTTTTTCTGCGTGTAGATTTGTGTAAAATTTGACCCTCCCAGTTTGTATCAAATGTCCAAGTCTTGATACCAGCCATTTTTGATAAAAACTGAAAAAGTAGGCACATTTTGAATATTTATGAGACCACTTTTTTTGAAATTCAAAAATTCTCTGTACGGTTATTCATAATCTTCATAAATTCTAAGGATTTATCCTAATGATTTTTTTCATAAAATCAAAAGTTACAAGAGTTATAGCATTTACAAAATTCCAAAAAACACGAAAATGAACATTTTATGCCAAATAACGCACGGCATGAAAAAAAAGTCAAGAGAAGGAAAATGTTGCTTTTTGAATGCCCTACCAGATTATCATAACTTTTTAGATTTTTTTGAAAAATCAAAAATTCAATTTTTGACAACATACAAAACAATGAAAAATCAAAAATTACATTTTTCGGCCAAACTGTGCAAAATACGGTAAAAGATGAGAGAACAAAAATTGTGCACTTAAAAAAGATCTACAAATTGGCCATTAACCACTTTTTAATAGGATGCGTAGTTTTGTCTTTAATCATGAAAAATACCATTAACAGTAAAACAAATCTGCCCGCTGCGTGAGCACATTCTTAACACAACTTTTGTCTTTTAATTTCTTTTTCATCGTGTGTGCGGGGTTTCGAAAAATTTAATTTTTGATGTTTCAATGCTATTTTTTTACGATTAGAACCAAAAACATAACTATCAAAAAATTATTCATGACAAATAAATAATTTTTACATTTTCATCAGAGAAGGTATTATATTTGTGTAAAATTTGACCCCCTACCCCCCGCCAGTTTTTGCCAGATGTCCACGCTATGAGACCCCTGAATTTGAATAATAGGTTTTTACGAATCTGTCTGTCTGTCGGTCTCTTTGTATGTATGAATGCTTGTCTGTCTGTAAGTACAATAACTTTTGAAAAAATCATTCTATTAGATTGACCTCTGGTACACTCATTTAGTGTCCTAAACTGAAGGTCAAGTTTGTTAGCCAGTTACTTTTTATATAAAATTCAAAAAGTAAGCGCATTTTGAATGTTTTCTAGACCATTTTTTTCAAAATTCCAAAATTTTATGTGCGGATGTTTATAGTATTCAGAAAGTTGAACAATTTATCCCGATGACTTTTTTCATATAACCAAAAATTACCAGAGTTAAAGCATTTACAAAATTAAAAAAAAACACACGAAAATGAACCTTTTAAGCCAAATAACGGACGAAATGAAAAAAAGGCAAGAGAAGAAAAAGTTTGATTTCCAAATGCCCTACAATATTATTGTAACAACTTTTTGAACTTTCTTGAAAAATCAAAAATTTTAATTTTGTCGGCATACAAAATAATGGAAAATCCAAAAATTACATTTTTTCATGCAACAATTTCACAGTATTTCAAAGAATCTCAAATATATAAATGCAGTTTTAAATATATATATATATATATATATATATAATTTAAAAGTTAAAAAACGGTAAGGCTGCTCAGTAGACCATATGTGTAAAGTTTAAATCATGAAGAAAACATTGGAAATGAGCAAATGCAGTTTATGGAAAAACGATGAAAGTTGCAAATTAAATGTTCAACAAAAAATTTTTTAAAAAGAATTCGCATTCTTTCAAACGGCACAATGAAACTACGTCTGTTTTAATAATACGTGATGAGAATGTGTTTGTTAAGGCCGGAGGAGCTTTGACAAAAGAGAATTCACAATTACCAAATTTACCGATCTTTGGGCTCCAACAGTAATCGTATAAAATCAAACCTTCTCTACCACGTAGATATGACTTCGTCAAAAAATAATCTTTTTTAGATTTTTCCATGGTCAATGGAGTTTTCGATTTTTAGGCTCCTCGAAAATACCCACACCGATTTTGGGTCTCCAACACTTAATGTTAAGTAACAATCCCTTGTTAACAATCCAACATGATTTTGTTCAAAAATAGTATTTTTCGAAATATTACAGTGTTACTAGAGTCTCTGTGTTTTTCGAATTTTACAGTGCAAATGGAGTCTTTGCTTTTTTGGGCTCTTCAAAAATGCCAAGATCGAGGTTCCAGTTTTTACTGATGGGTTTTTGTTTTTGTAAAAAGGGGTGGTTATTCTGAATTTTTGTGTCATGCATTCTAGAGCTCGAAACAAGCCCAAAATCTGGTGCATTTTGTGCTCTAAAAATTTCATTTTTTCGCAAAGGGATGGTTTTTTTTAAAATATGGGTAGTTTTCAAATTTTTTTCGGACATTCGGGAGCCCAAAATAAGCACAAAATTCAGGTGCTTTATGTTTTTTCCGAATTCGTAGTTTTACATACGGGGTGGTTTTATTTTTAGTAGAGATGGGTTTTTGGAAATTTGTCTGTGCATTCAAGAGCCCAAAAGAGCCCAAAATTTTGACATGTTAGCTTTTTTTCTTTATAATTTTTATATATTGAAGGTGCTGGCTTGATTCAACCCAGCACCACCACTCGAAATTTAAATTTTCATAAAAAGGAGTGGAGCCGAAAAATTGGCAAAACAAATTTTAAAAAAATTTAAAAAAACCTAAAATTCTGATACAAAGAAATTTGGGAATTTCGCTTCTGGAGGTGTTAGCTTTATAGAACTCCAAATTACAGGTTTATAAACTAACCAACTAAAGTGTTTATAAAATTCGAAAACAAGTATTATGAGACGTTGTTTGTTTATTATCACTATTTGTCTTCGTCTATATTATAACTAAAGTGTAATATTAATTTCAGATTCGTGAGAAAGAAAGTCTAGTAGAATGGGAATATTCCAAAATTCTTCATGACTTGGACAAACTGCAACCAACGTGCAAACGATGCTGCCCTAACATTTCTGTTGTTCATACTGACAAAAATGAGTCTTTTTTGCTGTTCAAGTATGTTTATATATAAATATATAATAATTACACAACCACACAAAAAAAAGTGTGCGGATCTGGTAACAAGGCACACGTATTCCTATGGATTTTGGGGCGCTGAATTCAAATTCGGTATCAAAAATCACCCATCACGT
>NC_046657.1:171956992-171965556 GCF_010883055.1 Belonocnema kinseyi | reverse complement strand
CACGTAAAGCTCTGGAAGCATATTTTCCCAGTAGCAAATGTGTGCTACATCGAAAGGGTCAACTCGAGCCTAACCTAGAAATAAATCTAACCTAGCCTAACCAAACCTCACGAAACATAATTAAACTGATTGTGTTGTCCCGTTGTGTTTGCGGTACCGTTTCATTCAGCTTCGGCTTAACTTACATAGAGGTTTAACCTATCCTAACCTAACAAAACTTGACCTAACCTGACCTAGCCGAATGAAATTCAACCGCACGTGTAGCTATGTAAGCGTACGGTTCTCAGTCTTAAATGTGTGCTATATTTAATAGGTTAACTCGATCTTAACCTACAAATGAATCTAACTTAACAGAACCTAACGAAATTTTACTTAACACAACACAACTTAACTTAAGTGTTGCCGTTGTAACACAATAAAATTCATTTCATTGTACTACAGGTGGTTAAAAATTTAGACGCAAATTACTCATTTGAAGAAACTTAGAACTACAAGTAGAATTGACCCCATTGCAATTAACCTGACAATGTTTGTAACAATTAAAATGTAAGAACAGGATTGCCAGCTTAATTGGTTAGGTTAGGTCAGGATAGGTTAAACCTCTATGTAGGTTAAGCCTAAGCTGAATGAAACGGTACCGCAAACACAACGGGACAAGACAATCAGTTTAATTGTGTTTCGTGAGGTTAGGTTAGGCTAGGTTAGATCTATTTCTAGGTTAGGCTCAAGTTGACCCATTCGATGTAGCACATATTTGCTACGGGGAAAATATGCTTCCAGAGCTTTACGTGTAGTTCAATAAATTTCTATTAATTCAGGTTAGGTGAGGTCAGGTTCTGTTGGGTAAAGTTATGTTAAATAAGTTGATATCAGGCAAGGGTTGATCCTTCACAGTTGTCTACATGTTTTTGAAATTAAAATTTGCATCACTGGCATTATTTTGAAATTTATTTGTCTCATTGTATGATTTTTCGTCATTTTTTGAGGTTATGGCTCAACCATGACGCGATGGGTGATTTTTGATACCGAATTTGAATTCAGCGGTCCAAAATCCATAGGAATACGTGTGTCTTGTTACCAGATCCGCACACTTTTTTTGTGTAGCTGTGTTATTATTATTATTGCAATTCATGTTTAATTAATATTTATCTTATATAAAATATTTTATCCCTATCTTTTATACTACACAGATTTTGAGCGAATCCGTAGCAAACGGCTTACGCTTCTACAGAGCGTACGAAGCGAGCTTCACAAATTGTGAATCAACGACCGTATTTTGCGACATTCTTAATGATTTGTTTGATGCTCTAAAGCGCACAACGTCGGAAACTGGGCTACGCCTTCGCTGCAGAGAATTCAAAGTATATTCTACTTTTAATACAATCGTGTGTTTACAATTGTGTGACAATTGATTCATCTCCGTCGATCTCGTTCCAAACATGAGAAATATCTACGGATTGACCGTGGTTGGTACTATACGCAAAAACAAACAAGAGATAACACCATCGTTTACGCGAGCAGCGGCTGCTGGTACTACTCGCTTTGCACACGCCAACGGAAATACCTTAGTTTCGCATTGTCCGAAAAGAAACAATGTCGTTCTATTATTACCAAGCTTACACAAAAATAGGCGAATAGACGAAAATACCCGAAAACCGGAAATAATAGATTTGTACGACCACACAAAAGGAGAAACTGATACCTTTGATCAGATGATCCACGCTTATACAACTGCTCGTGCTACTTTGAGATGGCCTCTCAGACTGTTTTATGGTATGTTGAATCAGGCTGGAATTAATTCCCTTATGCTGTAGAATTTACCAGAATCGAATAGAGGGTTGAATAGAAGTTGGAGGTAGGTACATTCCTAAGGTACTCTAATTTCAGGGTGGCAGTTGGACCCGGAAATAACCAAGGATTTTACGAGACCGGGAAAAAAGGGAAATGAGAGTGAATTTATTCTTAGAGAAAGAAGTTCACAAATTTTTAGAAAAAAATCTGTTCAAATTTGATTTCAACGGGTTTTTAAAGAATTATTTAAATTTGCATGCTTTTCAATTTTGATAGCATTCAGTTAACAACGCGTGATTCAAAAATCATTCAATTATGAATTTTCTATTTTGGATTTAAATATTTTCTTAAGATGTATAGAAAAACTAAAAATAATTTTTCAAAATGTAAAATTATTTCAAGAGAATATTCAAAAACATTTTTAAAGATTTTTAAAATTATTAAAAAAGAGCAAAATTCTATTCATTTGAAAAGGTATTTATAAGTTCTAAAAAAAACTTTAATAACATTAAAAATCTCAAAGAAATAAAAAAAAACTTTTAACATTCAAACATTTCTAGCTTAAAATTGTTTAAAAACATAATTTTAAAACCTCGAAATCGCACTGTAATTGCACTGTCAACATTTGAAAAATGATTTATAATAAAAAGAAACTGTCCATGGATTATCATCGCAGAATCCCTAATCTTCAAGAAAAACTACGCTTTGATGGTTTCTGCTGAAAAAAAGTATAATTATTAAAGCGTTTGAAAATGCACGATTTCAAAGAGAAGGAAATCGAGGATTTTTATCAAATATAATATTTACGATAATTTTGACTGCAAATAGATTATTATTTGTATGCAAAAGACAGATTCCAAAGGAGAAATAGCACTAAATAATTGAAGAAAAAAATAAAAACCTTATATGCCTCCGCTGCATGCTGTGCAAAAACTAATTCAATGGTCATTCGCTCTTCCATAATGTGTGACTGGTTGTTCGAGCTTATGGCTCCAGTTTTAGGATCTTTTGTATCATCATACGTAGAGAAGCTCCCAGCGTCGGCATTTGAAGGTGAGATTAAAGGTGTGGTTGAATTAGTGCAAAACTCAATTCCTTGATACAGTTTCTTCTATTCAACCTTCTATTCGATTCTGGTAAATTCTACAGTATAAGGGAATTAATTCCAGCCTGATCCAACATACCAGAAAACAGTGTTAAAGGCCATCTCAAAGTACCACGAGCAGTAGTATGAGCGAGGATCATCTGATCAAAGGTATCAGTTCCTCCTTTTGCGGGTTCGTAGAAATATATTATTTCCGGTTTTTGGGTATTTTCTTCTATTCGTCCATTTTTGTGTAAGCTTGATAATAATAGAACGACCTTGTTTCTTTTCGGACAATACGACACCAAGGTATTTCCGTTGGCGTGTGCAAAGCGTGTAGTACCAACAGCCGCTACTTGCGTAAACGATGGTGGTATCTCTTGTTTGTTTTTGCGTATAGTGCCAAACACGGTCAATCCGTAGATATGTTTAATGTTTTGAACGAGATCGACGGACATGAATCAATTGTCACATGTGATAGTCCGTTGCGTGCAATGAATTGATTCTGACAATTTGCGGACATAATAGCTTGGTACGGATTAACCTTCGAAAGTTTGCACACACCCTACGTAGGGATCCGCACTAATCAAATATGCAGTCTGTACATCGTTTATGCATACGAATTTTATTCCATACTTATCTGGCTAATTATGTATGCAGACTCTCGAATTGAATCGTCCTCGGAAATTGCTCATCAATTGTTCAGTAAGTGTATGGAGAATAGAGTTGCGTGCAATTATAAATAAATTGATCCCAAATCTCTTTTATTTATGCTAATCCATGCTCCTCTCGTCGTTTGACTCTAGTTTCCTTATCGCCAAAACGAAGACATGCTAACAAATAAAAATGGGGTAACCGAGTGTTTTACAAGAACTATAGGGCGTAGTCATATTAAAAGTGGTTATCCAAAATTTAAGGAAGGGGTTATCAAAATCAAAGAAAAAGCGGTAACATTAACTCTACAAAAGCGGTAGTCATATTTCATCAAAAGGGTTAATCAATTTCAAAAATGAGAGTTGGTCATAGTTAATAAATTTACCAAAAATGAGCGATGGTCATAACCAGACAAAAGGGGGTAGTCCAAATTGGTAAATTTATCAAAAATAAGGAATGGTCCATGCCTTGGATCGACTACCGAAAGGCATTTGATTGTACGAACCATGATCTGCTTATTAAGCTCCTTGAGTGCATGGAGGTACATGCAGAAATTATGAGATTATGAAAGAGCTTATGCTGTTGTAGTGGACAAGATTTTTTATAGTATTCGACAAAAGACAAGTGACCACAAATTATGTCACATATAAGAGGGGGGCCTGCAAGAAGACTGCTTATGTGGCATTCTAACAGAAGGGAATTTAAGGTCAACCACCTATTATACATGAATGACCTTAAACTCTTTGCTTCTTCAAAAGAGAACCTTGCAATCCTTGTGGCCGCAGTAAATAGGTACTCTAAAGCCATTGACATGAGCTTTGGACTGGACAAGTGTGCCTGCGTCCTTCTATACTAAGAAAAACTAAAAAATACATCAAGGCGTGACGATCAGGATCTTCAACTTATAGGTGGAAATTCTTCAAGAAAGAACCGTTCTAGCTACAGCCTTCTTAGTTCTAAAAAGCATAGATTATCGAATGCGACTCGTACACCAACATGAAGTCGTCAAAGTTTCGGCGTTTCTCTACCGAGCCGCAGATAGCGCAGCAAAGGAGCTAAGTCTCCCATTTTATTCTAGCGACACTACACATGGCCTAGCATCATTAAGACCTTTGGTGTTAAAAAGTCGTATACAGGAAGCAGAACATTCGCTACTTCTAAAGTAACATGCTGAAAAGCCCTTTCATGGTAAATTTTATGGCATTATACGTAGAGAAGAACTATCGATGAATCTATCCAACATGTTTTTTAAATCTGCTGGTTTGAGATCGGTGACGAAAGGATTTCTTTTTGCCTGTCAAGACGGCATTACATACACTCTTGTTTACTATGATCGCAAAATGAATGTACCTGTAGCCGATACCAGCTGCCGAGCATGCAAGCAAGAGCCAGACACGATTGGACATGTTCTCAGTGCAATCTCAAAGTATGCACGCTTCGGGTACATAGATAGACGCAATGTGGCTTTAAAATTGTTATATTACTATCTGCGGTATTTCTATCGTATTGATCTAATGCCCGTGTTGCCAAGCGCCCAGGGGGAACTGGAGTCCGTTGTAAAAAATGATCAGTGTAAGGTCTACTGCAATTTCTCATTTCACACCACTTAACTTATCAGTACTACAAAGCCTGATATTGTCCTCAGAAGATCTAAAGACCAAAATAATTTACTTTATTAAATGCTTGGTACCAGCCGATGGTAATATCACGGAAAAAGCAGAAAAAACAGACGAAATACCAGGCTCTACTTTTCGAGCTGAGCAGGCTGTACCAAAGCTACAACGTTCATCTTGTGTTTCTCATAATCGGCTGCCTTGGACGTATGAAAGCTATATTTGTTGGCCAACTCAACTAAATTCCGGCTTGCCAGAATCAGGCTCTGACGATCGCAAGTCACATGACAAAGGCTGTGCTTCTGGAATCTCTGCAACTGGTCTCACAACGCTGTTCCTCCTAACATTATACAAAGGTTGGCAACTCTAAAAAAGTATCCAGAGGTGAAACCTTGATCTCCAACTGTTCCGTTGCCGCGTAAGGTGATCCGCGGTTAGAGAACACACTCTAAGGGACAGTGTTTTACAAATTATCTTTCGTAAATTTCCCGTTCTTGCGTACCTTCTAGGATACAAGGGGCAGGAGTGGATGACGTACACGTTCCAGTTGCATCGTGATTGGTTGTTTTAAGGAAACGTGATCGTAGGTTCTGGAGCCTACAACTTCTGTCATAATAATACTAGTAATTCTACAAATAAGCGATCTTCCAGGGCCTACGTTTCCTCGTACCATAAAAACAAATTTACTGCGATTCTGAAATAAAATAAAGTTGTTACTATTATTTTTCTTTTTCAGGATTACCCGCTTGCCTACTTCCTTGCTTTATTTTACTCAACTGTTTATCTTCCTTTTATGTACACCTCTTTGATACGCGTGCTCATGACTCCATTTCGTATCCACATACTCTACACAAATTCTCCTCTTGATCCATCTAATATCTACAAGCTATCACTCCTTCTCCCATTCTGCACCGTACCATCGTTCTTCGCTCATCTTTTTTTTTTATTTTTTGCAGATATTCCTGGTTGCGTCAACCATTTGACCATAATCACCTCGAATCCATCATCTTTTCCATCTATTTTCTCCTTGTTTTGCAAACAACTCTAAATCTATGTTCTGCCGCTCCATAAACCCTTCACGTATATCACAAATCCTCCTCATTTTTTCCTTCTTTCCTCCTATTTTGAATTTCCCAAAGCACCACTATTGTGACACTCCAAACTACAGTCCTTCTTACCCTTGTTCCATCCTTTTTTCCATGCCACCATCGTTTCTGCAACGTATTCTTTGCTTACTTCTTGCATCGTCCACACAAAACCTTTCAGTAACATCCTTTTTATCCGTTTTTAGTCCTTCTCACCTGCTCAGATTTCACTTATTGTAAGCACACATCACTTTTTTAACTCCCCCTAAAATCGTTTATTCTTGTTCTGCAGGCCTTCTTCAAGCCTTCGGCATCCCTTCCCTCTTCTTTCCTCCTTACTTTGTTTTCTCTTTGTTGTTTGGAAACCCTAGTTTTCTATTTAGATACTTTTGTATCTCTTTTTTTCTTACCTTTCTCCAACCTTAGTCCTTTTTTCCTTATTTATTCTAATTCTTTGTCCCACCACCATACTTCCCTGTTTATCCATATCCTGCCTCAACTTGTGCCCCTTTTTCCTTTTTATTCAAGCCCTCTGCTCTATTTGCCATCCTATTTTCCTCTCACTCCATGCCAAATCTTCTTCAATTCTTTCCCTTCTTCCTATAAATAATTTCTTTTCCTCCATAATTTTCTTTTTCTCCTCCACACATTCACTAGAAACATTTCTTATTTTCTTTTTTTCGTCTCTCCTATTCTCTGAACTCCTTCTACCCTTTCCTGAACTCCAATATCTTTCATAAGATTTTTTTCTCGCTTCGCCTGTTTCACTCTCCACTTCCAATCCCTTAACTATTATGTTATTTTTTCTCTTCACACCTTCTCCCCCTTCCAATCTTCTTTCAATCCACCTTCTGGTCATTCCACTTTATTACTTCTGAATTCTCAGTTTCCTTCACCATATGATCGTTCTTAATTTCTAAGTTGCTTACCAATTCTTCCAACTGTCTTATCTCTCTATTTTTCTGCTGTCAACCTCTCTCTGTCTATTCTCTGTGCTCTCTAGTTTACCCTGAACCTTGTCTTTCTTCTGCTTCCAGACTTGGTCCCATTATTCTCTTACATTTCTCACTTCCCCCATACCTCGTTCCGCTGCCTATTCATATTCGTATTCATATCATCCAGCCTCTTTGTTTTCTTTTTTAACCCTTTTATGAGAGCTTCCAATTTTTCAAACATCCCTCTATCTCCCTTATATCATTCTGCTGTTTTCCCTTTAATCCTAATTTTCTTTTAATCCTTGTCCCTTTATAAATCATCGCCCCCTGTCTTTCTTTTTATTTTATACTCCCCTTTACCACTAGCCACACTGCCTTTTTTCCCATTTGTCTAAACTCCTATTAAAGCCCGTGCTGCCTAGCTTGTTAAGGCGCTTGTCGCTTTGAGGGCCTTCTGCGTTTATGGCATGTACCTGAATCTTTTCTCTCTACCACCCCCTCGCTGGTTGTCGTCTTTAACCTTTTCTCACAGCTGATGTCGTTGCGAATAACATCCTCGTTCCCACCACTGACCACGCCTTCAACATCGTCACCTCTTGCTGTCAGAACATACATACCCTGATCATGCTTTGCGGGTTCGTTAGATGGCCCCGTATGTCTTTCCCCCACTACACGTCGCTCAGGGGCCAAAGGTTGATCCATCTATTCTACTCTTTCGATGTGTTCTGAACGTCAACACATATCAAACCTAACCCATTAATACGTGGTTGAGAGCTCATATGTAATTTATTGTCATAATTTTCGACCTGCTGATTATCGTTGCAGTACACTACTAAACACTAAAAAAAGGAAGCAGAACGTTATGTATTATCACCAGAAAAAGAGAGTAAATTTCGACGAAGGAAACTGCCGATATGAAAATTTATGTCGAAAATTATTATAAATTTTAAATGAAAACTGCTTTCAAACAATTATTATTTCAATTATTATTTCATAACTGCTTTGAAGCAGCTATTATCTTATCTTAAAAACCTGCGGACTCGTTTCATGGCGGCACCGCAGAATGTAAGTCAGCACTCCTAAAGCATTGAGTGATAATAGCCTGCTATTGCCCTCTGGCGCAAGTTTATGGACTTCGTGTTGTCGGCATTCTCCGTCACCTAGTGCACCGTGACGCTTACCGCCTTAATCGCCTGCCTCTTGGCCCTCTAGCTCTGAAACTATTGTCAATACTCCTAACCTAAAAAAACTTAGCACGATCCAATTTCCAGTCAACGTAACTTACTTATGCCCCTTACCCGTGATCCCAGATCTGAAACGAGATGCGGTCCAATACTATGACAGGGCTATGTCCGTGTGAATATAGTAGGAGACGCTGTAAATGACTGAGTTGCGCGCGCAA
>NC_046657.1:171946694-171956892 GCF_010883055.1 Belonocnema kinseyi | reverse complement strand
TCAGAAGAGGAGAAATGGGTTGCGCGCGCAACTCAGTCATTTACAGCGTTTCCTACTATATTCACACGGACATAGCCCTGTCATAGTATTGGACCGCATCTCCTTTCATATCTGGGATCACTGCCCCTTACACCTTTGTCTTTACGCGACCTAGTTTCTTTGCACCTGATCTCCGCATACTCTGTCCTTTCCGCATCGACATACGCTTATTCCCTTCACCAAATACAAAAAAGCAACACTTGACACAATCGAGTTCTCCTACGCTTGGAAATGGAAATGGAAGCGCAAGAATTATTAATAATATATAATATTGCATAATAATTATTATTCCATAATTGAATAAAAATTTATCATAATTCCATTATTTCATATTCTTTTGCCATGAACCGTGTTCTCTTGATTGGCGGCGGGCCTGTTTCTAAGGTAAGTAATTCGAAGATAGCCGTATAGCTGCCGATTACAGCATTTTTCCGAATTTTAGCATCCCAATCAACACTGTTAACTGCGTTTGCCACAAGGGGGTAGCCAGGTTTGCAATTTTAAAAAAATCAAATCTTTTTCTTTTTCAGTCCCTATGTATCCTTAGAAATAAGGTAGAAACTCTTTTCGACCTCAGAACGTGTCAGAAGTGGCCGAAAAATGAATTCCTTCGAATGGCCTCAGGCGATTGGAACGCACAATTTTTCGTACTTCAAACTTCAAACGCGTTTATCTCGAAACGCGTTTTTTTTGGAGTCGTCGCCACGATGTTAGCCGATCTACTGGTCCGATCTCATTCAAATTTTTTTGAAAATATTCAGAAAAGACTTGGCTATCGCATGCACCTCGGTCTTGATTCTTCATTAATTTTTATTAACAATTTGATCGAGTAAATGTATTAAAAAAGTTAGAAAAAAACGAAAAAACACAAAAAATTTAACAATTTGTTTATCAATGAATATTTTTTATAATTGAGGTTCATGCTATAGCCATTTATGTGCTCTTTACGAAAAATTTTGGTTTTTGTGTTTCAGATTACGCAAAGTTTAAAAATAATGGCGAGCGTTTTTCAACATAGCGTCATCAGATCGCCCAGTAATTGGCCGGATACAGATGAAAAATAAAAAATAAATTTTTTCCGTTAGTTGATAACATACCTTACGACATACTAAAAAGTTGTAAATGTTAAATAAAAATAAATATCAAAAAAACGTGGTTGAAAACAAGGTCATTGAAACCTGGATACCCCCATAATTACCTGATATTTTAAAACAATTTTTCTCGGAGAAATGGAAGGATCATTTGTAAATTTGTCAAGAACAACAAAAAAGTTTAGAAAATGAATTAGAATCCGGGATATACGCAAATAAAGATTGTAACCGTTCTTATTGATTTTCGCGGCTTCATTCAATCTGCAGTTAACGGTGTTCCTTCAAATCACGGCAGTTCAGGCCTCTTATGTATTGACTACCGGTTGAGAAATGGGACTATGGTTTGATCTCTTAATATAGGGCCACTGCGGCTATAATTATATTAAGCTTGAAACCAATAAATAGATGATTTCTCGCTGTGCAGACACACTTACTTTGCACGGCGCTTCGCGCCAAATTTCAATGCCCTCAGGTCGCTCTGGTATGCTCTCGTGCTCCGTTTCGTATGTTTCATGCGTGCGTTTTGACCACATTCTTTCCAAACATCATAAATATTTTAAGTAAAATAAAAAACTGCGATTTAAACCCCTGAAAGACTACAGTCGTAAACTCCAGCTGGAGTTCTTAATAAATTAATTATTAAAGACAGCCATCATAATTTCTTGCAGCTTTAACGATTTAATTCTGGTAGCGACATGAGAAGGTAATCGAAATATTTTAGATATCAAGAAAAATTTTAATTGAAACCTTTTACTCTATCAGATAAGTAGTTTTCCTATTATTTGACATTTTTTCACATATTGAAAAACATCATTTGTTTAATTTTTGTCGAATTTAAAAATGCCATTATAATAATTTTCTAGTCTTTTTGTCATATGGCAGAAACTTTGACAAATATTTATAAAAATCTTTTAAAAATGTCGTGAAAAAGTTTGATAATTCTCTGACTTTTTTAAACTTCATCTAATCGCACAATTTTATTGAAGTAGTTTCAACATAGATTTTGCATGAAGTAAAAATTTTAAATGCAATTTGTTCATCCATCTGAAAAATAGTAGCTACAACATTGAGGTCACCACAGAACCACACATATATACATGCATGCATACTGCGGGAGTGGTTTTATTGCTACCTCGATAAATGGCGGTTTTGCTTCATAAGAATATATATGTATAGTATATGCTTGGACATGTACATACAAGTTTATAATTTATTTTAAATTGAACGCCAGCCAGGCCATTTAACCAAAAAAGCTAGAAAGAACAGAAACTTAAACCAACTGTTTAAAATTAGCGCGGCAGAATAAAATAATAAAAAAAATTGGCTGCGGAGATTGTCATACACCTGCAACCTAGAAAAGAAGTTAAAGGAGCAAGGGACCTAAGGAGCAGTTCTTAAAAAAAATCACAACAGCCAACTTGATTTGAACACGAGAATTAATTCGGTATTTATTGAAACAACTCTGTGATTCGGTATTTTACGCTAATGCTACAAATTTATTGAATTTATCCGATGTTCAGTTTTCTTTTAGAGCACGTGGTGAATGGCGGGAACTCGGTAAAAGACGCCAAAACTACCGGAGTAACACTATATTTTAAGAAAAGTTATCGCGAAGCCCTACGTCTTGCATTCACCACGGTACGCACTGACTCGATCTTTAACCTACACACCTTGAAACCAAAATCGCAACAGCACAATCAACACCAAAAAAGAATAGAATGGAGGGTCCAAGTGAGGCGATGGGTCGGAAGTCAATTCCGTCATCGCATCGCTCGCCGGTTAGTGCAAAGAGAAATTACCTTTGACATTTCTCTTTTTATTTTCAGTCCGCAATCAAATCGATCCACATCAATGCCGAATCCAATCAATCGGTCCAAAGCAAAATAGATCAAAATGTGCCTAACAATCAGCGTAAGTGACAGGTTCTGTGCAACGCGCCAAGACCGTTGTCCCGTAGGGTGCTCGCGTCAGGACGCGTTCACAAAACCGAAAGTCGCAGCGCAACTACCGGGGAAACTAAGAACATTTTTTTCACTGTAAAAATCTTAAATAAATATATAAGCAAGGCAGAATTAACATGATATTTTAGTTCTAACCTAGTTTTTAAAGTTTTATGAACTTAAACGGCTAAAGTTTCATTTGACTTGAAATATTTCAAAAGTTCCTGATTTCAGCAATGGCGGGGAAACTTGAAATTACTACGAAACTATTGTGAAATTTAAAAGTAATTTTCATTGAATAAAATTGATAGAAGGTTAAAACTAATTAAACAAAGACTAGATTTGATACTTAAAACGCTTACTGAGGAACTTTTGACTTATCTTAAGCGTTTTCATTTCCTACGTATGACAACCGACCTAAGCTAACAACGGCCTCGAGATTGCTAACAAATTACCCCAGCGCCCACTACCGTGAAATCTGCGAACTAAAATAACCACTAAGTAGACTATTAAACGATTTCGTGAAAATTTCGGGGGGATAAACTTAAGATCACAATATTCTACACTAAATCCCAAATCTGAAATCGGAATTATTCTCTAAATAAACCATGAACTATATTCCGTAACCGAATACAAAAGAAAACGTATTAATTAACAGTATCCTTGCACTAAATCTAGATCCTAAGCTTCATGAGGCTTTAACGAGAGAAAACTTCATGAATCTCTGGGCACACATGCGCATACATACATTGACAATGTACCTAAAGTTACCGATTTTACAATTTTCATTACTCGGTCGTCGCTAGCTGCGCAGTCGAATCTCGAAGTTGAAGTCCGATTGATAGTCTATCCAATGACCGGTGAGACCACGCCCGACTTATTTCCGATAACTTAGTTGCGATTTCCCATAGTGCCAATATGGCGTCGCTCGATGTTTCATCCAAGCTTAACGTGGCTGAGCTCATATGATCCAGAAACGTGTCGTCAGTCATATTTGCGTGTCATCGGACCTCTGCGACAAGGCATTCGCAGGATGGTAAAGATGGCGGCTTCCTGCGAGAATATGATTAATCTAGGGTTGATTCTGGTCGTAACCGGTAACCGTGGTGGTAGGACAGTTTTCGGTGATTGTTAAATCTAGTCGAAAGTGACTATTCCGACTTGTGTTAGAAACCTCGATCATCCTTTGACGAGAGAGTGTCCAACCTTGATTGCCATTGAGTCGTTTATGGATGTCGCGACTCGTGCCTCAAGAACATAGCATGAAGAAAGATTGGCAAGATGGAGGCCGAGTGTGAAAAAAAACAGACGGTGTGAGGTCGTGCGACTTTCCGGAAGTTACGTCGCGCCATTTTTAGGCAGTAAAGAATTTAAATTTAAATTCCTTCTAAAGGATGGATTGTTGGTTAAAATACGAAGTCAAGGATAATCAAAACATATAAGTTTGATCAATTATTAAACAGGAATAAATGAGATCAAATATTAATTTGATCCCATTAATTTAATTATTTAATACAGAAGGAGAACTTGGTTAATTGGCCAATGCATTTGTGAATCATTGTTAAATAGGTTTCATGCAATGGTGCAATGGTACAATGGGGAGAACGCATTCTTCTCAATACTCTCTCTCTCTCTTTCTCTGTCATAAATAAATTGGCGATAGTTATTAGTCATAGGAAATAGAAACTTCTATTAGATATTAAGTAGCGACTTTATGGCGACGAGAAGGTAATAAATTAAGATGTGGATTTGAATCACTTGATGCAATTCCTGAATCAGCCTGGAATGATCTTCGCCCTCCCTTGTGACGTTGGGGATGAGATCATCCAAGCGCTGGTTGGTGGGAGGTGTCGACATCGGGATGAAACTTACAATGTAATTGGTTAAAAGTGACATTTCGATGTGGACCCTTCCTACGTCACTAGAATTAAATTTATAAATATAATCGCGCTAGTGGAGGAATGTCAGAAAAAAGGCTTCGGCCCTTTTCAAAGTATCATAATCTCAACTGAACTTTCTTCGTGACAATTGACACAATAATTTGTAATTTCAGCTCTGGAAAGCATACTTTTTAGTTTATTGGAGATCTTTTCTGATCCTGAATTTCAACCTTTTCAACTTTGCGGCGTGTACGAGGAATTAAATTTTGTAGTTATTATAATTTACACCCCCACAGGAGTTAATTAATATACCATTCCGCGTGCTAACTTAGTAAGCCATTCAGAATCGGATTCAGGATAATTTTAATGCATTTAAATTAATTAAATTGAATTTAACAGTGAAATTTTGTTAATTTATGAACTAAATAATTCAAACTGACGTAGTTGTGTGCGCGTGAAACGTTTGTGACAATCTAACTATTTGTGAAATTTTCAAATTAAATAATTGTTAATTAAAGAAAATGGTGTGTTTGAAAAAATAAATAACTATTAATATTTTAGTTTTGCTGTCAGTGTAATTTTATTATATTCAGTTGAAATACCCAAGACCTAACTTTTAAGGTAATTAGTTTTCAAGCCAATAAAACTCAGCAACGGACCATCTGGAAATTTCATCCAATCACCGATGGAACTAGTGGAATTTAGGACGTAGCAATTAGTGACAGCGGTGGGATAGCTGTACCTTGAAGTGAGGTCAGTATCGGTATTATTGGATCAACCCCGATTTACTAGAGTTGTAAAATTGTAGAACAGAAATTATTTTGAATAGTTGGATTACAAGCCTGGGAAAGGCTCATAAAAAGCAAGGGGTGTCCTCGATTCTACTCACAACCTCCTTAAAGTAGGAAACAAATTCCACAGGGTATGGAAAAATTAGATGCTCTTCTGAAACAGAATGACCAAAATATTAAAAAAGGGAAATATTCAACGTCAAGTAAAATTGAATAATAATGTCTCTTTTCACTGATTCATATAAAATAGATTTGATTTTTCATAGCAGTGACATTATAGATTATTTATGTGTGAAAAATGTGTATAAAAATCGTTGGGAAATTTACATACCAACTTCAGTAGGAATTGTACAATTTACTGAATATTTCCCCAGTACTTTGGAAGATGATATTGAAGATATTGAAGGGAAAACTATTATGAAATTTATGTGCAATTAAGTGAAAAGGGAAGTGCTTTAGTTCATGTACCCAGGAATCAGGCATTGATTATTTGAATTTTTAAATAATCAATAATATATTCGGAATTTCTAAAAAACCTTGAGAATTTAAATTCTCAAGTTTTCGAGCGCCTTAATTGGTTTTGACTGTGGGCAGGTAATCCTTGGACGGCTACATTGAAGGCCAAGGTCCCGTCAGCGCAAGAAACTGAGAGAGCTTCAGCCAAGGCTCGAATCAGAAGCAGCCACCGGGCCCGTGAAGGATTACGGCAACGAGGGACCCGCCCGGGAAGGGTTGTGGCAACGAAGGACCGTCCCACAAGAGGCTCACGGCAACGCAGGATCAGGACCTTGGGCGATTTTGGACCCTGGTGGTTGGACCAGTCTTGTCAGCAAACGAACACTTGTATATTTCGAGGACCAGAACTGAAAAAGCGTGGCAACTCGTGCGTGACATTGAAGCAAACTTAGAGTTTAGTGTATGAACAGCTTAACAGCTGACAGCAATTGCCAACAATGTGGTAAATAGATTACAATCAACAAACTGTAAGTAAGAAAGAAACATTACATTCTTATAATTATTGTTAAATGAGTTTTGGATTTCATGGCCGGAATTTGGATTTATTTTATTCTATTTGAAGAAACAACTACTAGCGCTAGAAATGTAAATGTAAGCACTTACAACTTGCGATCTAGAGGTACGTCTGATGAAGTGCCAATTAGAAATCAGGGAACCCCTTAAGTTTCCGGCGATTGCGTGAGTTCGGGAAGTTCCGTGCGGGAAAATCAAAATTCGAATGGAGATAGTGACATGAGAAATAATACTCTTCAGGTTTCTTCTCATCTGCCTAGTACTTCCTAGAACAAATTTATTCGCCTCAGGAAGATACGAGTCAATTATTATAGGATTTGACAAACGTAAAGAGAACAACTGGGGAATCAATACCCGAATATGGAGCGCGGGTCAGCCAGATATTAAATAAATTAACAAACCAAATAATGGGAAATACTCCAATCGAAAGGGCACTGGGGATCTGCGAGGCATATCGGGTAACTAGTGTGGGAAATTTTTTAAGAGGATTAAATAAAGATGTTTCGTCTCAAATTCAGAATAAAGAATTAGATACATTGGAGAAGGCCATAGCACTGGCGAATCAGGCGGATCACCAGTGTAAAAGTTGGAATAGGATCTATGATCCTATTAGGGACCAGGGCATATCGGGAAAATTTGAAAATGGTGAGCGAAATTTTGTCTTGCGAAAGAAAATTATGTATCTTCAGGATGAGAAACCCTGGGAAAATAAAGATAATTTTAGGTGGAAAAATATTAAATATTTTGAATGTAAAGAGTATGGACATATGAGAAGAGGTTGTCCTCAGTTGATAAATAATGTAAAAGAAAGAGAGAAAGGAGCATGTTACTATTGCAATCTTAAAGGTCATAATATTAGAAATTGTCTGGTTAAAAAGAGGCATGATATGAAAAGGGGAAATTTAAAACGTAAGCGAGATGATTATTTAAACCCGAAACAGGATCGTTTAAACGGAGGCACAGCGATCCTAAAGCAGAATTCGGTTATAAGCGAGTAATCCTCCAACTCAAATCAAAAGAAGAACTCGGGTTAATGCCCATGATTATTTTAGAGCATTTTTTCTTGACTAAAGGTAAGGAAACAATTCTAATTGATACTGGATCGAGCGTAAATATAACTAAAGAAAAATCTTTAGACTCGCGAGTATGGATTAATAGGAAAATAATTTTTAATTTGATAGGGATTAGCGGAAAAATGGTTAGTACCTTGGGAGAAGTAAAATTGATGATAAAAGGCTTGGAGACCCCTTTTCAGGTTGTTACGGAAACCTTTCTTATTCAGCAGGACGGAATTCTTGGAGTTAAAGCTTTGAGGCAACATCATGCTGTTTTGAATTTAGTAGATGATAGTCTTCATTTGGGGGTGATGGATTTTCCATTATTGTCTCACACCACAGTAATATACTTAAAAGGACAAACTTAAAGGAAGGCTATGTATATCGTCTTCCCTGTGGTCCTGGAATTTTTAGTGGGGAATGTTTGGTTTTAAATAATAATGAAATAGCAAGAATTTTTATGATAAATTGTAACAAAAATGACGTGCACTTAACCTTACCACCAGTAGAATTAGAAGAATATGATCTTCCTCTTTCAGAGAAAATTTCTGCAAAATCTAATAAAAATTCAAAAGATAAATCTAAAGAACGGGCTAAGAGATTTATTGAAATTCAAAAATTAATAGACATTGGAGATCTCAATGAAGAAGAAAAGGAAAAATCATTACCCTTATTTTATGAATTTTCCTATCAATTTAAATTACCAGGGGATATTTTAGGGTCTACTAATATATTGAAACATAAAACATTAACAACCGATGAGAAACCTGTTAATGTGAAACAGTATCGTTATCCCCATATTCACAGGGATGAAATTCGTAAGCAGACTAATGAATTGTTCTCTTCCGGAATAATTCAGCCGTCTGTTTCACCATATAATTCACCATTGTGGATTGTTCCGAAAAAATCAGATTCCCAGGATAATAAAAAATGGAGGATGACCATGGATTATCGTTCTTTAAATGAAAAGACGATCGTCGATGCCTATCCACTACCCAATATAACAGAAATTTTGAATCAGTTGGGTGGAAGTAAATATTTTTCAGTGATGGATCTTGCTTCTGGGCTTCATCAGATCCCCATGGATCAGGATTCAGAGACAAAAACCGCTTTTTCGACACCATACGCCCATTTAGAATTTACTCGAATTCCATTTGGGTTGAAAAACGTCTTGGCTACCTTTCAAAGAGTCATGGATCAGGTACTCACAGGTCTTCAGGGAATTGAATTGTTTGTTTATATGGATGATATTGTCATTTATGCTGTTAATTTGGGTGATCATGATAGGAAAATTCGAGCATTGTTGTCGCATCTGAGAGATGCAGGGTTAACTCTTCAACCTGAAAAATGTCATTTCTAACGACGCGAAATAACCTATTTAGATCATATAATAAAACCAAGGGGCAGTAAAGCTTGATCCAAGGAAGATCGAAGCTGTGGCAAGTTTTCCAATACCAAAAACAAAGAAGAATATTAAGCAGTTTCTGGGATTGATCGGCTACTATCGACGATTTATCCCCAAATTTTCAAAAATATCAAAATAATATTCTTTTTAAATGGACAAATAACGAACAAAAGGTATTTGAAAGACTCAGAAATGCCATTTGTTCAGAGCCAATATTACAGTACCCAGATTTTACAAAACCCTTTATTATTACAACAGACGTATCGGATTATACTTTAGATGCAATATTAAGTCAGGGGCAAATTGGGCGAGATCTCCCTGTATCCTTTGCATCTCGACTTTCACAACAGGCTGCTGAATTAAATTATCCCACAATTGAGAAAGAATTATTGGGAATAGTTTTTGGCGTGAGATATTTTCGACTTTATATGTATGGACGTCTTTTTACGTTGGTCACTGATTATCCACCATTGGTATGACTATCAATTGAAGCATCCAAACTCCAGACTTGCTAGATGGCGAGTAGAACTTTTCAAGTATGAGTACGACATCGTCTACGAGGGTGAATCAAATATTAACCGGAATTCTGTTTTAATATTTATTTATTTATGAAACAATACAAAAATACTATTGATTATTTTTCTACATAGTCTCCTTCACGCTCTACACATTTTTTCCAGTGGTTTGGAAGCTTGTTAATTGCTTGCTCGTAGAAACTTTGAGGTCGAGTCATCAACCAATTGCGCACGAATTCCTCAACATCTTGATCGTTGTCAAATCGCAATCCTCGAAGTGCATCTTTCATGGGCGCAAACAAATGATAGTCACAGGGTATCAAATCTGGGCTGTATGGAGGATGCTCAAGAGTTTCCCAATGCATATCCTCCAGTTTTTGTTTCGTTTCACCCGCCGTATGTGGCTTGGCATTGTCATGAAGAAGGATGACGTTTCTGATGGGGTTACCGCGT
>NC_046657.1:171943412-171946594 GCF_010883055.1 Belonocnema kinseyi | reverse complement strand
TCTTAAACTTTTTGGCCCAATCAAACACTTGAGTTTTAGACAGAGTATCATCCCCATAGTGATCCTTCAATCGAGTCAAAATTTCGCACGGTTTAACGCCTTCTTTAGTTAAAAACTTTATTATAACCCGTTGTGCATTACAAGAACCTACACTGTGAGAGTGCTTGAGATTGGCTAAGAAAAGTATTTGTAAAATTCCGGTTTATATTTGATCCACCCTCGTATAAACTGGGGAAGATAAATTTGAACTTAGATGCATTATCTAGGAATCCTCTGGATTATGGAGAGGCTCACGTCCCTGTAAGGTTGGTGGACGGACGTATTCTGAAGTTCGCGTACTTTGATCATACCCGTTTATCATCCGAACAGGAGATGAGTGATTCTGATATTGATGGAAATGATCAGGAAATCAATGAGTTAATTGGACAAGTATTTCTGAGCTAGATAAGTCCTGAAGCTGGGGGCAGGAAATTCGCCCGAATTCAGGGACCGTCAGATTGGATGGTATACAGCGATGAAAGCTGGTCCCATCTGCGGAGATTGCGGCACACGGGCCTTCAGAAAACTGATGGTCGAAGGGTCGGTTTGGGAAAGCAGAGACCGTCAGATTGGATGGATAACAGTGGTGAAGGCTGGTCCCATCTGCGGGGATTTCGATACTCGGACCTTCGGAAAAATGATGGTCGAGGGATCGGTCTAGTCAAAATAGGTGGAATGACGAATCTCGGCTCGAATGAAGTTAACCCTGGAAATTGTCAGTTGACAGTGGTGAAATTGGCAGCAGAAGTTAAAAGAGATAATTATTTATCTTATTCTAAACATAAGGTGAGGATGGGCAAGGGTAATATTGCTCATTCTGTGTCTTCTGATGGGTTATTTGAATCGGAAATGAATTTGGAATTAATTGAAAATAATTGCTTGATAGTGATGATTTGAAAAATGAAAATACGACATTAGGCGATGTCATGGTTTACTCGAGAAAACACAGATGTTTTTAGCATGATAGTTTAAATTTGGAAGGATGATAAAATTTTCTTGAATCACGTTTCCGGGACAATGCTGGCATTGAGGAAAGCCATGGAGAGTCTAGGTGTTAAAATTTCCAGTAAAGGGAATAATCTTGAAACTGTGACATGGTCTACAATAGAACAAACCTTTTTACAGCATTTCAAATATTCAGAAATTCATATAGTGGTTTGTTCTGGCGAAATAATAATTCCTCCCATTCATCAACGTCATGAGATAATAAGAGAATATCATGAATCTGTAACAGGGGGCCATAAGGGGGTTTCCCAGACCTATTGGCGTGTTAGATCAAAATATTTTTGGGGAAATATGAAATCTGATGTGGAAAAAATACTAAGTTTTTGTAAAAGCTGCATGCGAAACAAAGTAGTAAGCAAAGGTACGCGAATGCCTATGTTAATTACGGATACGCCTAAAGAACCATTTGAAACATTCAAATAGACCTAGCTGGTCCTCTTCCGTTAACACCTCGGGGCAATCAATACATTCTAACGATTCAATGTGTGTTTACGAAATATTCAGATGCAATTCCAGTAAAAACAATAAATTCAGTGAGTATCGCTCAGGCGATTGCTGAAAATTTTTTAGCGCGATATGGTTGCCCATATCGCCATTAGTTCCTCATGGAACTAATCTAACCAGTAAAGTAATTCAGAATTTTTGTAAAATATTTAAAATTAAAAAAATTTATTCTGTTGCTTACCACCCTCAAAGCCTTGGATCACTCGAACGTAGTCATCATACTCTAATTGAATATTTATGTCATTCTGATGGTCCACACAATTGGGATGAATGGCTTCAATTTGCTGTTTTTTCCTATAATACAGCTGTCCATGAAGGTACTGGGTTTGCCCCTTATACGTTAGTATTTGGTAAAGAGGCTGTGTTTTCCACAAGTTTTGATGAGAGACCACCTGAAAAAATGTATATTGAATATTTGCTTGAACTTTTCTTAACATTAGACAATATTCAATCTAAAGCAAGTAAGCGACTTCAAAATGCAAAAGAAAGTTCTAAGAAATATTACTATCTAAAGGCAAATTCAAAAAATTTTAGGGCAGGATCACCTGTTTATCTAAAGAGGGAAAATTGTCACGATAAGAAGTTCGATCCCATTTTCGATGGCCCTTTTGTAATTGAAAAATTGCTAGGGACTAGGAATGCTTAAATTAGGGTGGGACCCAATAAATTAAAAATTGTACACCTAGATAAACTCAAATTGGCAGCTAATCCCGTAAGCGAATATTTAAAAATTTTGGAAATAAGAGAAAAATTGTATTCTGAAATTTTCCTTTATTTTAAAAGGAGGTGATTGTAAATAGTAAAATAATAATATGAGAAATAAGGGAAAATTTAATTAGGCCATTTAATTAATCAAACTGGTTGAAGCTTTTGCGGAATCAACTCTAAGAATTGTGTAAAAAGTATGAATCAGAGAATGAAATATTGTCTATAAAAAGAAAGGCTGCAACCTACTCCCAGGTTTTTGTGGGTTTCATGTGGGTGTTACGGCATAAGCCGGGGTTGTGTAGCGGCGTGAGGCCTAGGCACCAAGAAAATTGAAAGAAAAGGTGCCTTTCGCGACCGTCAAGCCATGTATGTGTGTAGAGAATGAAATCGTTATTGCTTTATGGATATAATAGGAAAATAGTGTAGAAATAATAAAACAATAATCCATAAGCGAAATTTTAGTATAAGTTTAGAAATATGCATTCAGGATTATTAAAAGAGTTCGTTTTGCAAGGTTTGGAGCAATTGGAAGCGATATCCCCAAATATTATTTTATAACTTGAATGTACTTTTATACAATTTTAATTCTAACGGGAAAGCTTGGGTAGAGTATTTAAGGAAAATATTTAATCTAAATATTTTATTTTAAAGATAAAAATGATTACAATTAAAACTCATAATAATTAGATTGTCATATTTTAAATTAAGCGTAAATAATAATTTAAAAATAAATTCTTCTTTCCCCTGTAGACTTTTTTTTATTTAAGCATCTGCCTGATGGATATTATAATATTTAGTTATAATAATAAATCTTCGCCTTAAAATATTAATGTTCAAATGAATAAATATTTTACTGCGGACTTAGAATAAGTTAAAATAAATATTTTTATTCTTATTCTTTTGGTATAACTACATTAAAATAGATT
>NC_046657.1:171938156-171943312 GCF_010883055.1 Belonocnema kinseyi | reverse complement strand
ATTTGTATAAATTAATAGTATTTTATAATTTAATTTTTTCTTTTTCAAACCGTAAACCTAAACAATATAGAATTTCTTAAAATATTGAGGGAAAAAGCGTGTACATATATTTACAGGTTATGATCGGTTGGAGCTGCCAAAATATTTAACTCATCCACAACTGAACATTGGTTGAGTATACTATTATTAATTAATGCTGATTTGTAGGGAACATTTGAGATGATTAGGAATTAAAATCAAGATATTCATGTTGATGATTTACATCTGACTTGACTACTTTTCAGTCTAAATATGCAAATTTAGAGCTGTGTCAGGAAAATTATGAGTTTAAAATCAAAATTAAACATAAAATTCGGGTCTTAAAAAGGGGGGAATGGAACCCCTTTTTAATAAAAACACTTTAATTAAATATTTTATCAAAATTGAAGGGTTAAATAAGTCATTTTAAAGTGGAGATAAAACTTTGCATTTATCATAAGCACGGAAAATGTGTAATTTTCCTTTTGAGTTCGTTTTAAGAATTTTTATTATTTAAGGGTTGAATTGCCCTGCTTATATTGCTCTTCTAGGCTCAACAGGTTTCATTGGAAAGTACTATTAGATTTCCTTTTGCTCTTTTTATCTCCTGATATTTCAATGTGGACTCCTGCTTTCGGTGATTTATCCTGGAAAATAATTGTAATCTACACAAAGCAATTGGCTTATGATTTAAATCTCAATAAAAGTTGTAAATAGTGAATACTTATCTAATTCATTGAAGTGATGGATGGAGGTTAGGTTGTTGTTGATGGGTGAACCTGATCTCTTTTGATGAATGTGCACGCACGCTAAAGAAGGGAGGAAATTTACACTGTAAAGGGAGCCTAATAATAAAAAGGGGGTTTTTATAAGGGAGAAAATTAATATATATAACTTTCTTTTTTAACGTGAGTAGACAGAACTAGTGCCACTACAGCAGACGTAAACGGGAGAGAAGCGACTGTCATGTGAAAAGTGAAGGAAAGTTCTCGGTAAATGTGAAATTTTTAACATAATCGAGAATGTTCCTGCCATGAAAAGAGGAAAAGTTCTCGACGTAAAGATGAAGTATTTCCATGTCAAATAGAGTATGCTCCTGCACATCCGTAATATGATGCAAATATAAATAAGTATGGATATATGTATATCGGGAAATAAAAATTAAATAGCTTAAAATATCAATGTAAAATTTGGGGAGGATATATATTTTATTTTTTTTATAATCTGAAATATTAACTTCGTCCTATTATGAAAGTAAAAGAACCTTGCAATTTTAAATTTCGCGTGGAAACGAGATTCCATGCATTAATTTGAAATTTAAATTTTCAACAGAAATATTCTTTTAAAATTGTAAATGAAATTATAATTAATTTACAGAAAAAAATAGATATTCTCTATATAGTAAGATTCTTGTTTAAGAATTTAAACCAATTTAAATTTAAATTAAGAATTACAAATTTAAAAATGTTTAAATGGAAATTTATGGAACCTATACCATCTATGGAAATTTATAATGAGGGGCTAAGAGTTGTTTATCCTAGATAACTGAATCATGGATTGAGTTAGCTGCGGGAAGCCTATTTGGAAGGACCTAATTGAAAGACAAAGCGATCTAATTAAATAAAAAATAAAAATAGAAAAGATAAAGGAAGTGCTTTCTATCCAAGCTCATTTAAAGGGAAAAGGAAAAGAATCAAAAATTAAACCGGTAATAGAAATATTTTATTGAGTAAGTGAAGTGTAAAAAACAAGGAGATCTATGAATAGGTGACATATTGAAATTCAATTGCGCTTTAAATAATTTCCATTCTTATGCTAAAATAAATAATAAAATTAATTTCTATTCCCTTTGAACCAAACCTTATTATTTTATAATTAAGTAGTTACATATAGGTAATTAATAATAATAGACTGTGTTGCGTTGTTGATTTTTTTTTATTTCGAATCAAAATACTAGGGATCCTATAATTATTATAATGAATTTTGCGCGTTACTAATAAACTCCTAAATTATCGTGACTAAATTTAAATTAAATTCTAATATTCAAACATATCCATAAACAAAAGAAATTAATAAATAAGTAAATTTTAATTAAATATTGAAATAAACTTTGATTTACAAGAAAATTTAATGTAAATATTTTTTAATTGAATAAAATTAAAATTAAACTAAGTAATGAATTTCAATTAATAATTAAACAGTGAATAAATGAAATACTAATCGGAAATTAGTATTGAATAAAAGTTAAAGACCACTCTGGCGGAACTGGAGTGGAAGCATCTACAAGGGTTAATCATACTCGGTGAAGCTGACGAGGACTGGAGGTGTAGGGCATGCATACTGAGACGTGGATCGAGAGCAGGAAGTGAGCGCCCCTGTGAATTCAAAGTACATCTCCTGATGCGAACTCCTTTGACCTCGCAGAGGCCCTGCGCGGGCTGTCAAACGGAGGTCGTTGATGTAAAGGAAATCGCTGAGTGCCATTCATGTTCGATCACGCTCAGGGATCGGGGCTCCCTAATCCAGAGCGGGACTCTGGACCATGTTGGAGGGGCATATTGGTTGGCCTCGCAAACCTACTCACCAAATCGTACGTTTGTTTAGTGGAAAAAGTGTGAAACCGGCGATTCCCCGCCAATTGTCCGATTTTTCAAAGTCAAGGCCGTCAGAAAGGGAAGTCGCACGAAGTTAATTGCAGCCCCTTAAGACGCAATAACAGAAAGGAGATGCAAAATTCTTCCTAAAAAGAAGGAAAAAGGGGGGGGGAGTTTAAGACACACACACGCATATTCTATCATTTTAATTTTCTTTCAAATTTTAATACTTAGAGCTTTGTTTGTCAAGTTTTTTTTTTTTTTTTAATTTTATATTCTATGACATTTTTATTTTTATTAAATTTCTAAAATGCAATTATTCCATTGATCAATCATATATGGGTTGGGGGGAAGAATTTAAAAAAATGTATGATACAATGAGATTTCTTTTTCCCCAATAAACTGTAGTTGTTTTCTTTTCATCCAGAGTTAATTTAAGATAAGTGAAAGAACCTTTTCTTATAGAAATTATGAATAGGCGTGTGTTAGAAAAAAAAACAAATACAAGAATGAATGAGTATTTTGTATTATAAATTAAGTCGATGCATTGTAGGAATGCGATATACAATATAAGCAAATAAAGTTTAAATATAGTTTAAAAAAAAAAAATACTCAAATTAGTAAATTATGATTGAGGTTCTAAGAATTTGGAAAGTTTTTGTCCTCGTGGATGCAGGCAGCATCAAGGCAGCAAAGGCCCTGCCACAATCATAAATCTTGCACTTTATGACTTTGATAAGTGCTTAAATAAACATAAAATTAGACCACGACACTTGACCGTGAAATAGAAGACCCTCGTCGAACGTCATTAGAATTAAGTTTATAAATATAAGCGCGCTAGTGGAGGAACGTCAGAAAAAAGCCTTCGGCCCTTTTTAAACTATCATAATCACAACTGAACTTTCTTCGTGATAATTGACACATTAATTTGTAATGTCAGCTCTGGAAAGCATACTTTTTAGTTCATTGGAGATCTTTTCCGATCCTGAATTTCAACCTTTTCAACTCTGCCGCGTGTACAAGGAATTAAATTTTGGTAGTTATTATAATTTACACCCCCATAGAGATTAATCAATATACCATTCCGTGTACTAACTTAGTAAGCGATTCAAATCGGATTCAGGATCAGTTTAATGCATTTAAATTAATCAAATTGAATTTAACAGTGAAATTTTGTTAATTCATGGACTAAATGATTCAAACTGACGTGGTTGTGCGCACGTGAAAAGATTGTGACAATCTAACTATTTGTGAAATTTTCAAATGAACTAATTGTTAATTAAAGAAAAAGGTGTGTTTGAAAAAATAAATAACTATTAATAATTTAGTTTTGGTGTCAGTGTAATTTTATTCTATTCAGTTGAAATACCCAAGACCTAACTTTTAAGGTAATTGGTTTTGAAGCCAATAAAAGTCAGCAACAGACCATCTGGAAATTTCGTCCAATCACCGATGGAACTAGTGGAATTTAGGACGTAACAACGGGATTCTTGAGGCCCGTCATCTTGTTTGATCGGCAAAATTGACGTATGGGATAATAAGCCTATTGTTCGGTGATGGTCCTCTACTAGGGTGCGCTGGTGACTTCTACTGAAACTGGATGTGACGTCTCATCTCTGGCTTTTGTGGTGTGGTTGTAGAACTCCAGTCAATAGGCAGCGATTTTAAAAACATGAAACAGACGTGCGCGAGGAATAAATAATCATATATGACTTCCACTTTTGGTCGCGATGGCATCTAAGCTTGATCGCTTTAATCTGAACTTGAAATTAATGTGACAGTTAAGTCAAAATTTGCACATACATACGTGCATAAATGCATACAAATTATAAATGGACTTTTGCCCAATTATTCAATTTTCGTGATTTATGTGATTTTAGGATACGAGTTGGACTCGTGCATAAGTGCAACATTTTGTCTGAAGGGCGCCAGGTAGTTTTACACCAAAAATTACAAAAATTTACATTAAAAAAAGACATGCTATCGCTGCTCCGTCCGCTCCGATAGAGTGGCGAAGGTAAAGAGTGACGTACGAAAGAGGGTTTAGGTTAAACAACAAGAAATAAATCACTTTAATTTACCTGAGTTATAATTTAATTATAAGTATCATCTTGTCTGACATTTTACATAGGTGGAACCATGCCCTAAAGATTCAGAGAGAGAATCTGTGGCTTAATCGACCTAATTCTCTTCATTTTACATTACTACATTGTGTGAGTTGTACCGACGCAAGACACAATTAAGGGGTGGAAGACCCCATGATTCGATTGCAACTGTAAGTTCCAGACATTCTCGGGGGGACCAGATGACTGGGTAGGAAAAGAAGGACCCCCTACTTGTTACCACCTCCTACCATTACTTTTTCCCCCGCATCTAGCATAATTGTGGGTCCGGATGCAATAAGGGCACATAAAATTTTTTCGTGCGAAAACGAATTCCCCCGGAGGCTTTAGAAAAAATTTTCGAATTTTAATTTTCAAAAGATATATATGGATGTAAAATTTGATTGCGCATCTTTTTTTCTTAAGACGAAAAGTTGTAACT
>NC_046657.1:171919550-171938056 GCF_010883055.1 Belonocnema kinseyi | reverse complement strand
CTACAAGCTATCTAAGGATGGTACTATAGAACGCCACCTCAAGGTAGGCCTAGTGGCGCCATCTCTTGGTCAGGCCGGAA
The DNA here is from genome assembly GCF_010883055.1 of Belonocnema kinseyi. NCBI lineage: Eukaryota > Metazoa > Arthropoda > Insecta > Hymenoptera > Cynipidae > Belonocnema > Belonocnema kinseyi. The sequence continues at coordinate 171,937,976 of NC_046657.1, read as the reverse complement.
ACTTGTCAATCCACCCTCGTATTATAATATCCGAGGTCAGCAACTAGCCAGTTTCAATGGCGTGTGTCTACAACTTTGAGACATGACGTGGAAACGCGATAAATTATTACTTTGAAGCTAACACACAAAATATGAAAAGTGCCTACCTGACAAATGCTATCCATAATTTAGTATTTTTCATTATTTATAACATTCAAAAATAGATATAATATTTTAATGTATAGTTTCGCTAAAAAACATTCAATGTGCTTTAAAGCTGCTTCAAAGATCAGATTAAAAAGGAAAGAGTTATTGACGAACTATAAACTATACACCAAGCCATCGTAATAAATTAACTTATAGGATCCTAATCTGATCTGTCACTATGTTGAAAAACGGGTTCACCTGAGAAAACGTTTAAACTAATAATAATAAAGTAGCCTTCAATATAAAATGTTTAAATTAGAATTAAACTATTAAAAAATATATTAGAAATGACATTCCTATAAAATATAAGTCCTAATGATGGATTAAATTGAAAATGCACATTTTTTAAATTCAAGCATTTTTTATTTTAAGTCTTCAAAATTCTAAAAATTTGAATTCTTGATCTTTAAAATTCAAGATTTCTCATTTAAAAAATGTAAGATACAAAATTTTAAATTTTTCGTATTACAATTAAAAATTCTACATTTTTATTGATTTCATTCGAAATGTTATAATTTTTCAAGATTTATATTAAAGGCTCCTGACTTTCGATCATCAAAAGCCTCACAATATAAGAATTTTTATTTAAACATCTTTCAAACATCAACAGTTTTCAATGGTACATCTTCAAAATTGAACTACATATTAAAAAAATGTTCAAGATCACATACCATTAAAATATAAATCTTAAAAATTAAATAAATTTTAATTCTAAATCTACAAAATTCAACAATTTCAATTAGAAATATTAAAAAATTGAAAACATTTAAACTGCGAATCGTCCAGATTGAAGATTTCAAATTGTAAATCTTCAATATTGTAGAAATTGGAAATTGTAAATCTTAGAAATTGAAGAATTTTTAAAATTAAAATAAAAAAATTATGCATGTTTCGAGTTTTACAATTTAAAAGGCTGTCATTTGAATGATTTTCATTTTAAATTTCATCAATTTGGAATATTCATGACTGAAAACCCCAGACATTTGATGTTCAATGCTGCATATGTTTATTCAATTTATTTAAAACATCAAAGAATTTATCAGCTAAGTATGATTGGTAATAATATTTTCATTAGGTTACGAATAATAAAGAATGGCATAAAAAAATCAGTTTTCCATCCACGGATGCCGGAATAATGCATCTTTTTCTTAAATTTGTTTTAAAAAAATAAAAAATTTATCAACCAAATATGAATTTTGATGAAATCATTATGAAATTACTAAATCAAAAGACTGACATAAAAAAACGAATTTTTCCTTCCACATATGCGCGGATAATGCATTTGTTTGTTAAATTTGTTTGAAGAAATCATAAAATTTATCCACTCATCATGAATGTTGCTGAATTTATTATGTAGTTCTCAATTAAAAGCCTGACATCGAAAAAAGGGAATCTTTCCGTCGAAAGATGTCCCATTAAAGCATCTGTTTATTGAATTTTGTTACGAAAATCATACAATTGCAACAGCAGCGAATAGAAGACGACAGAGCCGAGCCGTGGAATTAGTGAATCGACGGCGCCCCACCACGCTGCGAGGGGACTAAATGGCGACTGCCCTGCTCCCTCGTACCTCTCACTCCCACTGATCTTTGGTGTCAATTTGTGACACAAGTGGCGTTCCGATTCTCACTTGCTGTGACGAACCGAGAGGCCGCTCTGTCGGGTCATTCGCTACTCTGAGATGGAAGCTAGCAGGTAGAAAGAACGAAAGAGGATGTTAATTGTACCAAGAAATCTAAGATAATTGAGAAACACAAGTCAAAATAACCGATATGAGATGGAATATGAGAGGAGGTCGGAAGTTGCCAGGTAGGTTCACTTCACTATTAATTTTGTGTCTTAAAGCTCAAATCTTTCATTGACTTTCTACGTCATGTGTCGAAGCAGTAGATACTCGCCGTTGAAGCTTAAGAATAAAAGATCACCATTAGTGTAAATTTTGATAGTTTAGGTGAAAACTATCTGGCGCACTTCAGGCAAGTTGTTAGATCCATTTACGAGTCCTAATAAATTCTAAATCGCTATAAATGACTAATTAGGCCAAAAAATCTAGTTATAATGTATACTGACTTTAGTATATGCGTACACTAAATTTCATATGCGTGTGTACTAAATTCAGTACATGCAAATACTAAATCTAATGTACGCTGGTATACTAAATTTAATTTCGGGTTGTGCATTCTTGCTTCCATTACATGTATACTAAATCTAGCGCAGATTTTTCTAACAGAGTAACTTGAAAACATTATAATTATGGAAAATCGTAGAAAAAATTCTTTTAACAAATAACTTGTTTACGAAAATTTGTTTTGTTTATTGTATAATATTGGAACATCTTTGACTAATGTTACTCTATGAAACTTAAGTGATTTTAACAATTTTCCTGTTATTGATGAGCATTGGGAACGCCAAATAGAAAAAATTGCCATTTTTTTCGCCCTATTTATTTCTTTATAAACAAATTAAAAAGCTAATTCAAAAATCAGAATCGACAACTCTCTTAGAAATCTTAACAGCCTTAATTGGTGACAATTAAGCAGCATACTGTTTGAAAAAATACGGGTTTTATCTGACGCAATAAAGAGAATATGAAAGAGGGAGAGATGGATCAAAGAGAATCAGCAGTTTCTTGATGACCCATCGCGCCTCTTCAGAGTTCATGCGGGTTTTGTGAAAACCCACCCAAGCCCAACGAGGTAGTTACTTTCTGGAAAGAGTTATACAACATCCCGAAAGCGCTGGAGATTAGAAAAGATACTGATAATATAATCTCGTAAAGGAGTTTTCCGACAATCTTATAACTTATGAGGGAGGATGGCCATCAGTCACTGCCGAAGATGTGAAGAATACATTTAGGGGTTCCAAGAACTTTTCGGCTGCAGGACCAGATGATATCAAGAAATTCTGGTGGAAGAAGTATAATTCTACATACGAACATCTGGCCTGCATATTAATCTATTATTTGAAGTCGGAAACGCCCATCTCGCAGTGGCTGGTGTCAGGACGCACTATACTCCTACCAGAAAAAGGCTATTGGTCCAAACCAAGAAATTACAGGATAATAACTTGTTTGAAAACACTTTATAAGTTCTTTACAGCTTTACGTCTGCAAAGACGCAGCAACTCATGGGCGCGTCCTGTTAATGGACTGGATTGACTACTGGCAAGCTTTCGATTCAACCTCTCATAAACTTATCATCTTTCTGTTTGAAAACTTAAAGACTCATCCACACATAGTGAGATACATGGAGAGATTGATGCCCGTTAGGAAAACTAGATTTACTATCCCATGTGGAAAATATCATGTAACAACGAAAAACGTAACCTTTCAGAGGCGCGTCTTTCAGGGCGACCCCATGAGCCCTCTGCTTTTTTGCATCACACTTCTGCCTCTACTGTTACTTCGGTAACACTCTGGATTGACATGCGGAAGATTTTAATCATTATCTATTCAAGTATTATAGCAAAGCGGAAGCAGGGTTAGTTGCTAAGCGAGCAAAGTTCTGTTCCATGCTAAGTTACCGTCGATCTTGTCGGTATTGCCCTCAGCCAGCCAAGCCGATTTCTGAAAACGATCTAGGATCACTTGCTATATCAGAGTTGTATCTTACCGGCCAGGTATTTGGTATTAGTGGCATTTTACTTCAATCAGTTATGCTGCGAGGTTTGACCTCTGCCCTAAGATCTAATTAGTTATTTAGCGACAGTTGATTATGGTACGTGGAAATTCAAAGTTTCAACAGAGACGCAAAATTTTAAAGTTGTAACAGGGGTAGGTAATTTAAAGTTGTAAAGGGGATAAGGAATTCAGGATAAAACATTAATGGAAAATTCAAAAGTTCTTTCAGAAGCGAATGAAAAATTTTAAAGATGCACCAGCAGTAGTAAATATAAAATGTTTACCAAGATCAAACGAATCTACGCCATCAGTCAATACAGTAGGAATATCGCATGAAATCGTAAGTATAAAACTTTATTAACTCATATTATAAATCAATCGCATATAATAGTGTATGCAGTTCTCTTACGTCATTTAATATCATTTTGCAAATAGGATCTCAAAAATTCGTAATTTAAAAATCAAATTATTAAAATTAGATGTGAATATGAATATTTCTCTCTGGCCATAAAAAATGCATCTTCATTGTGTGAATTGTCAAATAAAATGACATTACCTAACAAATGTAATATTGTACATCGTATCTTCACATCCTGCAAACCTTCTTTCTTGATTAAATTGTTCTTGCAGCCAGTTTTTTGTGGAATCTTTGCACTGCTCATGAACCTCTAATTTACAGTTCTGTATACGATAGAGATTACTAGAAATATTATAATAATTAAAAAATATGCATGTATCTACAAGAATAGTACTTAAAACTGTATTTGTATTTTTAATACTGACTAACCTGCACTCTTCTGGAGAAGAAGCAAACAATAAGGGTAGACTGTCGAAAAAAACTTGCTCAACAGAATCATTTCTACCACATGATGCTAATTTGAAGAATGTAGCAAAATCGTGAAAACACTCTTGATCACTAGGAATAAGACTGGCGGCTGAAAATTATTTTTTTTTGTGTCATAAAAATGTTTTGTTATTCAAAATTTTTTAATGCGATTCACATTTTGCATGTACACAAATTAAAAATGATGGAGGAATATTGAAGTCGGGACAAAGGTCCTGACACTAGGCTTTGAAACTTTATTACTTTGCTAGAAAAAATCAGATTGCTGTATCAAATACCGATCATTCTTTAACATTATACTTGCAAAAGGATCTCAGTTTAATTTTCCTCACAAAATTTTTGTATTTCCGTGGAATTTGAATTTGTTACTCCGTGGAATTTGAAATCCTCCACACGCAGAAAAATTGGTATCAGAAATTTAAAAATAAATTCATGAGTTTTTTTAACATGTACTTTACAAATGGATATTTTTTTCTTCAATTTAACGAATATTTTAATTATTGCCCCGACTTTAGTTATTATTCTACTTATTTCCGCCTGACGCACGATCTTCTCAGAAAAAAATCAATCAACATGTGATACTGCCCACTTTTATCATCCGAGCTAGAAACCAGATTTGAGGATTGAAATCTCATGTCAATAATGTCCAATAAAAATGTCAATAAATATCAATAAAAAAATGTCAGTAACTAATGTCAATAAAAATCAAATGCTAATTTTTTGTCAAATGAATAAAAATAATTTCTCCTGATAATTATAAACTTCTAAATGTAAGACAGAAAATAATCTCACTAATATCAAGTCCAGAACAGAATTTATCTATGGTTTTGGTCAACAACTTTTCCTTTCCAAGTTCATCGAAACGATATTCTCCTTGAAAGCACTGTTCTACAGCATTAAACATTTTTTCCATCGAATTTTTGATGTCCACGTCATTAAAGCAATTTTCATTCAACACGGTACGCAGCTCCTCTTCATTTTTCAGACTGTGCGACTTAACTGCCAACGCAATCGAAAACTGCTTTTCTGCTTTAACAGATAAAAACTCTGCAAAACTGCTTTCAACATCTCTGGATAATATATCACCTTTCTGATTACATTTTTTCTTCAGTTCAGTTTTAGTAAAGTTAAATCGCACTATTTTTTGAGTTTCAGTTACTAGCTCTACATTTAAAGATTCTTCTAGAATTTCCGAAGATTCAGTGGTGGTTAAATTAAATCGAATCATTGGTTCAATTTCAAAGTCTCTATTTTGATAAGCCACTTTTTCCTCCATGTTTGATGCATCGAAATTTTCCTTCTGGTGCGAACATCCATAGAGAGAATAAAAAGTTACATTGTTGGAAGCTTGAAATTCGTTTCTTGTAATATCATTACAGTCACTAATCTGACTCTCCAGACAGTCCAAGAGCCTTCTAGTTTCGCTGCAAGAATATCCAATAAATAATAGAATCTTCAAACATTTTTTTCGAAATTATGTGAGTAATCGAAGTCACTAAATAAACAAATATAAGAACTACGTCTGATTACAAGAAATAAATAAAAAATAAAAAATTAAGAAATTGAACAAAACTTCCGGTTTTGGTATTATCGGCCGGTTTTAGTAACGCCGAATTCAGTACCAAGGCGACAATTTCTACTATTATCTATTGATAAACCGCATGAAGCGTTTACGCTACAAAAATACTGCCATGCAAATGGTGAAAGACGTATCGGAAAGCTAGGCAACTGAAAGCTCGATGTAAAAACTTGTTTGAGAATATTATACACCAAATAGAGTTTTTGTGGGTAAAAAGACTACGTTTTGAGATTATGAAACGAAAAAAATGTATTCCAATTTTCGGCACTGCGAATTTACAGACATGTTTTTTTGCATTTGCAATCGCCCTGGGGCAAAAAGACGTGTCTGTCATATGCAGTCATATAAATCATAATTATATAAATAACGCAGTTATGGTAATCTGGCAGGGACCAAAATAGATAATTTCTTCTATAAGCAAGAACAATAGGTATACCACCTGCGAAAAATATCAATAAAAATTAAGAAATTAGTTTCTTCTTATTAGAATGTTTTAAAGTCGTACTGAAGCAGAAATTTGTCGGTAAAGCAGAATTTGGTTGTTTTTCTCAATGTATTTCCGCAGGTATGTCTAATTAATTTTTCTTAGACCATATACCATATACTTGTACACAGAAGTCAAGAAAAGCATCAGAAATATACCAAAGAACTTAACTTAATTTCTCTAAGAATGCTGATATGCCCTTCAAACATAAGCATGAACGAATAGTTTGAAAAAATTGTCGACATTGAGGAAAGCAACGTTCGGCTCTCAGAAAATGACGAAAATCCTGTTCTTTTAAATTATTGCAGAGTGGAGGTGCAGTATTCGAACATTCTATAATATCCGTTACTGTTTGTAAAAATTTGACTCTGTATTTATTATTACAGTGCTTGATAATTTCAACATCTGAGAAGATACTATTATAAAATTCATTAGCCTATGGATCCTAAAGTTTGATGTCAGTTCTTGGAAAGACGATTTAAGTTACACATCAGAGGGAACGGACACCATATTTTTTTTTGGTCAAAGATTAAGATCCGTTCCTCATGGTGACCTAAACTTCAGTATCTAATTCCAACAGTGGAAAATTCTTATGAAGGGGTGTAGAGATCGGGAAGGAGGCTATTTTGAAGAGGATCATAATATGTCCGTTAAGTAATTAGTAAAATAAAAATGTATAGAGCATCAGTTCGGATATTTAATATCCGCACCTCGTATCATTGCAGAAACTGAATCTACGATATTTCAAGTAGTATCACTTGAAATATTAGAAAATTTCGCGTCGAATTCGCTTACGTTGAAATAATTTTAATGTACATTTAAAAATAAAATTGAGATTTATAGATTTTTTTAAGAAATATAAAAATGCTTAAATATTCAGATTAATTTTTTCCCGTGCAGAAATTTCCCGATTTCAAACGTACTAATGATCTGGCCCTGAACGGTAGAACTCTGTGGCCCATACCTATGTCTGACCAGGCCAGACCGATTTCCTAATGAAACGCCATCTCCATGCGCTCGCAGAACTAGTGCTGTTTGATGTTTTCTGATAGTGCAGTAAAAGTTCTATACATACTAATTGTTTATAATATTCTATCAATGATTAAAAATTCATAAGGCAAGTAAGCCACGTGTTTGGAGGAACCAATCACCAGCCAGTATACCTCGAAAACTGCGCGAGGAAGATGAAAGTAAGTAATTACACTCTGCGGGCATATTCAAACCTAACCTCAAATAAATTAATAATTAATAAAATTGTTTTAGGTAAAATTAGTATATTTACCATTAGATAAGTCGAATATTATATGATGAAATTTATTAAGTCCTTTTGTTTTCAATTATTATTGAAAAATTAAAGGTTTTTCAGTTTAATTTAGAGTTAGAATTATCAAATATATTAACAAAAAATGAATTGCAGTATGTGATACGATCGAATCTTTAATTAAAACTTTGATTCGGTATTAGTAATAAATTCATTACAGAAATACATTAAGGACAAATTTTCATAACATGAATTTCAGAATCAAGTAGTACAATCAAAATGAAAAATACCAATTGTGTAGGGATACCAACAAGAGCTAGTTACTCAACTGCGCATGCATCGCATTCGGCATCTAATTAGTTGCTATTCGCGCGAAGTCTATAATGCTTAACAATGTTATTTTTCTTTTTTATGACAGAAAATGGCATTTCAAATTCTAAATATTTCCATTCCAATTTTTCGGCGAAAATATTATCTATAATGACGTTATCGAATTTTTGAAGAAGTAATGCAATTGACAGAAACTTGAATTTATGTACAAAAAAAGTCTTAATAAATCGTAAATTATAGGTCATTTCCCGATGATTTTCGTTGTTTAAGTGACAACTGATTTTCTTTGGAATCATTCGAAAATGTCAAGTTGTAGGGAATCTTCTTGGGAAAAACTTTTTCTAATTTGCCAAGAAGTTTTATAGGCAAAATTTTAGTTCGAGAAACATCTTCTTCTTGTGCCGGTAGTACTTTAGTTTAAAATAACTTCATTGGAAATAAAAAATATTAAGGTGGCCTTCGGAAGGAGATGACCATTCGATAGTTTCGAGTTTACTTATATTAAATCCTTATTCGTGAAATTCATGAATGGATTATAATGAGACTGATCGTGTACCGATCGGGCACAGATCGAGTTCCCCGTTTGGTCGTCCCGACCTGGCTCCTATTCCTGCCCGAGCCACATCCTGTCCTTTTTTCCCTGTCAGACCACTTTCCTGCATAGTCATGTCCATCGATACTTTGGACCTTCCCTATCGTCCTTTCCTTAGTCGATATTAGGACCTCATTACCTATAAATTTTGGTCCTTCCTTTTAATGTTACCATTTTGCTGTTTACTCACATCCATTATCCCATTAGCCACTTTGTGTCGGCGCCAAAAAGTTTGAAACTGAATAAATACCTATTTGTAATAAAAGTACGCAAACCGGGTGATTGCTGACGGGTCTGAACTTCTCGAAATGAGACAGGGGGTCGAAGCAAGAGTCTGATGTTAGCGCACGAGCACAGAGAGCGCCAAAACGGAGATGAGTGTGAAGACTGTGTGCAAATCCTGGAATCGCAGGAATCAGCAATCACCTGCTCGGACGTGTATCATAGGCCATTTTTTTACAACAACCATCTAAACAATATTCGTGTAACATAACCTCCAAACTCTGCCAATCTTAAAAATGTTTATATCTAAAGTGCGAATTTGCAACTGTTCACCGGTATTTAAAATTACTATATTTAAAAATGCGCATGCGATAATATTATTCTGGCACTGTGGACTAAAATGAGCTCATTCGCAGATGATTAAGAGGCATGGAAAGTCCAATATTTGTAGTTGGTGTTTAAGAAAATGTAATAATTGAGTAATAAAAGTAGTAACCTGCACTCTCCAGTATTATAGATTAGTGGTAAAAGAATCATTTCAAATTCATGAAATGTCTGTCTGCATGCAGACAGTTTTGGTCTGGTGATATTCGCGCAGTGAGGATCATGAATTTTTCCTCCACCTAGAAAAAGTAAGATCAGATTTTAATTTGTACATTGTAAAAAAATGTCCTTAACAGGTCATAATATTATGTACCGAGTACGTAGATTTTGCAAACCACTTCTAAGAGTTGGACTATAAATATTTCTTTCTGGCCTTTTTGTAAACGGTCCTGCTCATCCATACAAAGTTGCACTGCATCTACAAAAAGCTCCAACTTCAACTTCGAATTTATGTCACTTTGACACTCGTATTTCTTATTTGAATACTCCAAATTTTTAAGGTAGAAGCTAGACAAATGTGAAGATAAATTCTGCTGGTGAAACATTAGGTCTTTGTATAAAGTATCGCCCCGTGAAAAACATAGTTGTTTTAATTTGTCGTGCCAAATATTGATCCGTACCAATGAAATCGTAATTGCTGAAAAATTTCAGAAAATATTTTGAAACTGTCCTTCACTATAATAGCGGTGAAGAAATTATCAAACTTACGTATTAGGAAGACCAGTCCAAAAACTACTTTAATAATTATCATATTTTTCTTTAATCTTATAAAAGAGGTAAATTGACACTTGTCATAAATTCCAGCTTCTACCAGGTACTAATGTTATTACTTGGCAGGTGTCGTTCTGGTTTAATGCGCGATGTAAACTGACCGATAGTTTGCAAACTTCACCTTCATGCGTCACGGATGATTGACAAATGAGAGCAATTTTCTCGTGGCGACGTAAGCAGTATTAAAAATAGGGAGGGATTCCTCGCGATTTGTTGTTAATGTATGACCTAGAGCCTAGGCAATCCTGCATATTATGGGACTGAGACAAAACAATATATCTCTTCTTTCTCATTCTGCTATGATGACATATTAAAATGGTTTTTAATTATCATTTACTATCCTAACTATAAATATCACTATACCATGATTGCAAAATTAAACAAAGTCAATCGTCATCATGATCGAGTTTTATCATTCTTCAAGACATACTCAAATTTTATAAATATATTATGTTAGATTTTCGTTAGATTGACTGCGTAACCCAAGATTAGAAGATTGTTTACAATTATTGTCGAAAACTTTAATTAACTAACGTAATGCTATCTAAGTTTCCTTGGAAAGCACATAATGATAGCTTCATTCTAAAACGACCGTTAAATTCGGCAAAATTATTATCAAAACTTGTCCAGAGAAGCCACTGTTTCTGCTCATTTTTATTTTTCAATATTTCCATTGCTCTTCATGCACTCAAATTATTTTAGAATTTGACTAGAAAAATTTCTAAAATATTTCAAAGTCTAAGTGAAAGATAAATTATCAGTAACAAAAAACCAAAATTATAAAAGTTGCCCACTTGCACATTTGGCTGCAACAAACTCCCGCTTTTAGTCCAGAGTTGGGAGTTACCTTTAAAAAGGATTGGATTGAATTCGTTAGGCTCAAAAAGTAAACAGTGAGGACGCCTGAACCATTTTTAAGTAGAATACAAATACATGTTATTTCGCAATGTCCTTGACTGTGTATTCGCGCACTACGGCCTTCCTAAATAACTGCCGTAACTACTCTCACTCTACAACAGAGAGCGGGAGTTTGGTGTATCACATATCAGTGCAAGGTGATCAGTATCAATTACTAAAAATTTCCTTCTGCTAACATTCTGATGCTTCTTTGTAGTTGTAATCTAGAAAACATTAGAAATTTTGCGCTCACCTAAAAGAAAATAATCCCGCCGTGATCAATTTTTAGTAAATGGAACATTATGCTTCAGTATCATTTAACCTTGATAATAAAGCTTGCAAAGCATCGAAGGATATGATATTTCGATGTATTTAAAAACCCAGTAAAAACTAACTGGTATCATCTCGTAAGGTCGCATATCATAAAAAATAATTTAAAAAGTTTTCCTTTCGAGAGACATAACAATTGAAAACGATACCAACGACTGCGAGCCTGCTCATTAAGACGGTAGTAGAATAATGTATTTTGTCACACCTCTAGGCTGGAATGGTTGTTTTTAAAATTTTCTCATTTCCTTAAAAACTTGAATTATAACTCACTATAGCGTGAAACTTCATTCAGCGTTCGAAAAAAATCGGTTAATTCTACTCGTTAACTATCACGCTAGGAATCCCAGTCGGTGTGTCCTGGTGGTTGTCTGCAAATCTCTCCAACGTCCATATTTCTACACAGAGCGACAGCGGCAAGAACTGTCACTGCTTTTGACACGAGCGGTTAGTGTTAAAATGAAAATGTTTGGAATGGCAAGATCTACAGTTGACAACGAACTGACCGCTCGATTATTCACACGAGACACTCGTGCTAATGGCAACAGTAGCGCGAGTTCGGTAAGTGTTGCGTTTAGCCCGGCCAGTTCTTAGAATTGACAACAATCTCTAATGTTAATTTTCAATAGTGCATGATCAAATGTACTTTACGGGCTTGATATTTTGAGTAATCTATTCAGACAATTCATACATGGTAAAACAAGAGTTCAAAAAAATTATAAAGAAAGCAGTAAATTAAATGACATTACCTAATGGAAAAACATATAATAAAATTACTTTTCTAATTTTCGTTCTAATTTAATAATAACATTGAGACATATATGTTTCATCATTTAATCGGAAATGTAGAAAATAGATATTTGTAAAATTTTTCAGAACTTTTCTTAGAACTTTTTTTTTAGAACTTTTTTAGAACTTAGACTTTTCGAATCAAATTTTTGGATTTCATTTGCTTATATTATAATTCACCTTTTAATGACTTTTCCAGTGAACGAACTTACAAAGTGTTCTCACATAATTTCAATTTTCGCAATACAATTTGAAGAAAATATTTTTGAACAGAAATTTCAAATTAGAATTGCACTTTTTACGGCTGGGACTATAAAACTAAAAGTCATAAAAGTACATGAAGGTTAGGTAAGGTATTGTTTGAACCTAAAAGAATTTATTTCTTCATCGGAGAAAGTAGCACTCCTGATAATCCTTTCATTTATCAAATGTATTATGGACGCATAAGTACAGTTACTCTCCACGTAAGTATTAACCTTATTAGACTCAGTCGCTCACTTATCATTGTTTTAACGACAAAAAAACGTAAATAGATTTTTGAGTTTAAATCTGATGAAAAATTATAGACTCTGGTGTTATAAAAAATTACGACGTGCATATGCAGGTTCATTCATCTCGGTCAGCTAATGCCGCTCATAGCTCAGTTGGTATATTGCGGTGAATGAGTCGAGCTACAAGCGCGGTTGTCACTAAACTTTAGAGCTATTTGACACCACGCCCTATCAAAAATTAAAACGAGACATTGTTTCCAATTCCAGGAACGGGCCCTGCCAAGCGCAACACTTACCAAGCTCGCGCTGCTGTTGCCATTACCACGAGCGGCTCGTGCTAATTCACGAACGGGTTTGTTACTTAAAGATCGAAGAACAACATCGTGCTTCTCAATTTATTCATTAAAAAACTATTACCTTGGTCTACTTTTTTTTGTCTTTCCTATCTCCACCTTCCTATTGTACTTGTCTTCCCTTTCCTAAATCTTGTTACTTTAACCTAATTGGAATAAATCATGGATTTTTACTCTCTAAATATTTATCTACCTTTTCATCATCGAATTTAATCGGATAAAACCGGAAACAATTCAGGACTAAGAAATTTTTTCTGACTTCGCACATGTCTTTAAAGCTATAATCTAAAGTGTTTTTTACTATTGTTTTGTTTTTCTTTATACATACATTGCCCTTTATAAGAAGGAAAAATAAAATTTATCTATTAATTTCTTTAGGAAAATCTTTCCTCTCCAGGCGTCTCGTATTATCTTTGCAATTTTTTTCTTTTTCCAGATCTCCTTTTGATTCATATATCTCTTTTCTAACGCCTATTCCCTTTTTAACTGCTATCTTGTTTCTCTTTTAGTTTATTTCTTTATGCAGTGCTTCAACGTTTAGGTTTTCAAATTTATCATTTTTGCAGTTTGATTGTATCCCGAGTCTTAAGCTAAGGAGCGAGAGGTTACATCCCACAGGATCATGTGGTTACTATTGATTTTATTAATTAAGCTAATAACAAAAAAGATTTGTCCATTGAAATAATTCTTTCAAATATTAGGATTTGCGCCTACCCGAATACTTAAACGTCGACGTCATTATTTGCTTTTATTTTCACCAGCACTTTTGCTTTCATCAGCTAATATAAACTAAACCGGCAGCCCAGTGCGGCAGACTGTTCGTGCGATACGACGAATTATTAGTTTTCACTGTAAAACGCGCTATTATAATGCAATTCCAATCTGTTGGAATTGCTCCTTCGTAAAAAAAGTCTCAAGCACATTTAAGACATATCTTCAATTTGTCAGAGCAAAATATCCTTAACTTAATAAGCAAAATAATTAATCTTCAAGAAAAAATGGCAAAAAAAGCAAGGAGTTTTCTGAAGATTTGATTTAAAATAACCTCGGATTAAGGGAATCATCTTTCAGATTAGATTAGAGCGAACATTTGTTAGTCCCCGATCATTTTTTATAACTACACTAGCCGTCCAATAAGACGACGAACGCGGGACTTTCACCGTCCGGTTAGACGACGGTGTGAGGGGTCCCCACTATTCTGTGCTGAGAGCGTCTGTGCTGTAGAGCGAACTTATGTGTTAAGTAAAACATTAGGTCGAGTGCATTGCAGAGAAGAAAGTCGAGGGGATAAAGGTGCGGCCTCCGCCGTCGTTTCTTTGAGCGTTCGCCCGTCGTTATGTTGAGCGTGTCGTCTTGTCGGAGGTCGTCTTGTTGGATGGCTAATGTATTTGAAAAAAACTGCTCTAGAAGTAATGCTGTCATTTATATAATTGATAATTTCGTATATTACATATTCTCCAACAATGTGAGATTACAATTAGAATGTTTGATTATCTACTTTTATAACTATGAATATCACTAGCTCATACTTTAAAATTGGTAAAAAATAGTTTTAAATACAGAGAGTCGTCATCATAGTTTTTTCCAACTTCTTGAAGATAGAATCAAATGTCATACAAATTTTGACATCCAATAAATTTCCTCAATTCGTTAAATTGTTTGCGGATACCAAGTATCGTAGATTCCCTACAATTATTGAAAATTTCCAATTCACAGTTCTGCTTCTCGTAAAGTTTACTGAAAGAAGACGAAATTACATTAAATATTTTTTCTAAATAATATGCGGGCGTCCGCATAAGAAGGTCCCGTATCGCACACACGAATTTACGTAAAAAGTCATAAAGATGGATAAATCCCCGACATATATATCCTAAGACGAACTATTTAGATTAAAACCGAGTCGACGGAGTACTTTTGTAGCCGGAACTTCGAAAAGCCGCTTTTGGAGAATAATGCACTTAAAGCTGGGGAGTGCCACCTGTGTTGAAAAATCGATTGAGGCCAGATTGGGCTCTGAAAAGATTGCCCGATTACTGGTTGGGTCCTAGGTGGGAACCCTAATAACTGTCCATCTAGACTATTCTCTTATTTGTAACGCTCAGATCAACCAATGCTCATAATGGGCAAACTAGATTGGCTCAAGTTGGGAAATTTATTTTTAGCTTTTTTATCAAAATTGATCCACTTCTGGTAAGATGTGGATATTTTAATTTTAAGCTTTTCTGATTGGTTCATGAGGGACATTGTGTATAATTTAATATAACAGTATTGCAAAAATGTTAATCAAAAATATTTTTTGATTTATGCCGTAACTATTTTTTAATTATTATAACAATTGTGTGAGCTTTAATCTGTATCGTTTCTAACATGCTATCATGACATCCATTGTCACTATCATAGAAAAAAATAAAAATGATTCTAATTGTTTATGTTGCTAAAATGAATGAACTTGCTTATTTTTTTAAAAGTCGATAGCCAGTATTAAATCTCAACAACGTATTACCTTGCATCAAATGACATTTCTCATAGAACCACGTAAAATATATTTTTGAGTAAATCTACGAGAAAGGATCATCCAACAGTTTTCAAACCAAAAGTATCGACCTCGTACTGGTCTTTCTTGATAAACCTGGAATTTTCTTTTGTGAAGATAAATTAAGTATCAGCAAATTATAATGTAAACAATTTTCTTCGTGAAGTACAAATATTTCATCCTGATATGTGCACATAATTTTTAATCACATACCAAGGATACACTGGAAAATATGTAGTCTTTAAATACTAACTTATAAACAAATGAAAACACCAAACAAAATGTTATGCAAAGGCAAACACATTTTCTATAAACTTCATTTATTCAGTATCATAATTTTCTAATAAACGCACAAGATTTATTTTTAATAAATAATCTTTTAATCTGTCATTAAAATTATCTGACTTAGAATCAGTCCAGCTATAGTGGCAGTTAATCATTCCGGACATCCAGTTCGTTTAACATTTCGTTCTGCGCAACATTAATTCCTTTTATTGACGCTAAAATAAAGAATCTGGTACTAGGTTGTATTTAATAATGGTTTTAACAAAAAATTATACCTACCCATAAACAATGATAAACGCAAGGCATTTTTTGTAATACTTCACCTGAAGATACATACAGTTTTGCTTTTTTCGTTTATTTTAGTCGTTCGTTCTCTTTCTTTGTAGTATTTTGCGAATCAGGATAGATTTGGCTGTAAGATAAATCTAAAAATGAATAATAATTAGTCATTTTTAAATTGAAGGGAAGAGGAGAAATGTACGTGATGTTTAGTCAGCTATAGAGTATTTTCTTATTTTCTTATTTCTTTCTGTTCTGTTCATCCAGGTCATTTTAGCTTGTTTTTTTTAACTTGCGTCTGAGAATTTTCTTCAAAGCAAGGATCAATATTAAATGTTAAAAATTCCAATCATATCTATCAGAATAGCAATCATAATTCTATCAAAATAGTTTATACGTTTTTCCGAATGTGGTTGGGGAGGGCGTGGATAGGTATCGAAGAGAAGGAAAGAAGATACAAGGCTGAGTATCAGTGGGAAGCAAATTCTTGTGAGCAGAAGCACATTCAGGGGTTTTGGCAACTGGTGTAGCCGAGTTGCGGCCCGTGGTCAATTTTCCTTAAGACGAAAATCCGAGTTGCAGACGGTGGTCGATTCAAGGGACTCGTATCCCTACAGTTCTCCTTACCCCCTCTACTTGGCACTTTCCTCCTTAACTTTAAATGCTTTTATGCAAGTGTTGACTATCATTTTTTCTTCACACTTTTTCCAGGCTTAGGATTGGCAGCTTTTACTATATAAGTAGATTCATTATGCTGGCGTGTTTAAAAAATTTTGGGAAATATGCATTGTCAGTGATAGTTATAAAAAAGTGACAATTACAGTACTAACAATAATAATATACTATGTAATAAAATGTGAATTATTAAGCTACAAAAAGCTGTAGTTAATTCTATAAATACTTTACTACAAAAATAAATAAAATATAAATAATTAAGCTACTGGAAGCTGTCGTCAAGTGAAATAAATTCTAAGAGGAGCTATATAATTTTCCATGTATTAGGTATTTATTTCACTTTGAGCTAAAACCTAGGCTGGTAATAATTTACGTGAAACTTTACGGACGAATTTGAATCTACTTAACGAACCGCTTTGCAACAATAACATATATTTTTAAAGCTCTTCTTTTTTTAAATCTCTTTCCTCCTCTTTCCAATACTTCGCATTTTCATGTAAACATCTATTTGCACATCTTTTAAAGCTTCAACTTTGAGCTTATTCATTTGGTGGTGGAGTGGGTGAAGAAACGTCGAGGTGAAACTCAACCAGGCCAAAAGTGACCGCGGGCCGCAATTCGGATATTTTTTTGACCACGGGTCGCAACTCGGTAGCAGCCTCAGCAACAAGGCAGCTAGAGAAAGGTTCTTTTACCCTTGGCCTCAATAAATTGCTGGCTATTGTTAACTCCTTCCATACTCGAATTTAAACTCTACTACATTTAGCTGTTAATGAACTTCTGGAGGATGCACGTCTTTTCTTTCGGATCCCGGAAAAAGGTTCGACTTTGGAAGTTACGGGAGCAAATTAATCGGGGTTTCTCTTCTTCTAATTCAGGCGGATCGTACAAGTCGAAGTTCGAGTAGTTTTCTTATCTTACCGGCCCTTCCAGCCCTTCGGCGTCTTTTGGAACTATGATCAGAAGAACTCAACCCTCTTCTGAAAAGCGTTGTGGGTTCCACGGGACGTCGAGGTGTAGGTGCAGGGTCAGAAAATTAGCACGTTTCTGCTTTGCGTTATGGGTATCAGAGTTTTGCGGGAGGATACTGTTTTCGACCATTGTCGGATGCTTCAGGTGTTTGATCGTTTTGAACCGCATCTAAAAATTGTTGTGGTATTATTAATGTTGCCGTTATTACCTAAGAAAAGGGTTCGACTATTCTTTTACAGTCTGTCAAGTTGAAGCGTGGGTGGCTTTACTCGCAGTCGGTAAGGTGTATCGACATGATTTTGGTGTCAAAATATTAAGAAGAGCTCCCTCTTTCATGCTTTTTGATTTAACATTCAGTTTGCTTTCAATTCTCATCTTGTTTTGTAGGTGAATAGGTGCAATCTCCCAAACCCATGTTTCGAGAAACAACCCCAGAGATGCACTTTTATCAGATGTTTTACATTCCGCTGCACTAATCTTGAGGTTGAATGTGTCCAGGCATGTGATGACGTCACGTAACCCCAAACAGAAGCCTCGTCGGTGAATATTACCT
>NC_046657.1:171913872-171919450 GCF_010883055.1 Belonocnema kinseyi | reverse complement strand
CATCATGCTAAAAACCTATGTCTGAATTTTTTCAGATTTTTTTAGCAATATTTTCTTCATTTGACTTTGAAAGCGATCTGATCTGAAAAACCCGACAAAAGATTCGGAATCAGTGTCCCAAAAACCATAGAACCCCAAAGGTCGCCTCCGTGGACTTTGACTTTTTTTGTGTGCCTGTGTTATTTTTTATTTCAGTATATGCCAAAAAACATGCATAAGTTAAGTCGCGGAACAGACGACTTAAGGTTTTGCTCATGTGCATAATCTTTCTTTATCCGATTTGGAGGGATCCAAGCTCGTCCTTCATCCACGAAACCACTCCAAATGAATAGAGTCCTACCGGGACGGAAAGCATGTTTTTTGCAGATACTTTGCCAACGCCGACAGTTCGGAGGCCAACAGAAACGCACTGTCCTGCAAGAGGGCGTTAGTGTTTGACGATGAAGCCGTAGTGTGTTCACCGACGAGTTGACATTGTCCTTGTCAAATGTAAAAAGTCCTCAAGCTTAGGTCTAAGGTGGTAGTAGGTGATCACCCCTAGGCCGATTGAGTCATCTGCGATCGGGCCATAATCCTTAAAGTGCGGGTTACATCATAACATCATGGCATTAAACACCTTAAAAAATCAAAAACTGATTCGAAAAGCACAGCATCCTTGTCATTACGAGCTAATGTTGGAAGTTTAAGCACAAAGCATTCTTGTGAGAAAAATACGAATAGATTTTGCTTTATGTGCAAAGAATACATCTTTAAAGATCACAAAGAATCTATAGTAATACGCAAATTAACAATAAATCAGTGGTTTTACTGTCCTCCGTAAAAATGTGCCGACTGTTAAGAAACCTACAAAGTCTATTGAAAACAGAAATAAAAAAATTGAACGTAAAACGACGAAATCAATACCTTCTGAAGAAAATTTCAATAAAAGCAATAACTTTGATAAAGAATATACCAGTGATGAAGTGGTCCATAGCTAAAGCTATGATGATTTTATCCCATATAATAAAAAAAATGACGCGGAATTTTTACACAAGCAGAACTGAAAGATTTTGTCAAAGGCCTTAAATTAGCTAAGGATACTGCAGAACATTTTATATCGGTTTTGAAGAAAAAAATATATTAGCTAAAGGTATAAAAGTAGACTATCACCGGGAGAGAGAAAAAAACTTCATAAAATATATAACGAAAATGGAAGAACACTCTCTTGTATATTGTCAAGATATACATGGAATAATGAACGAACTCAAGCCTAACACTAACAAAGACCAAATACAAAGAGAAATAATTCAATATGGAATTGGTACTAGAAAACATCAACTATTCACAGCATAACTGGCAAATTTCCGTAGATTTTAAATTATTGAATACACTGTTAGGTCAGCAAATGGGATTACAATTTTTTCCTTGTTTTCTGTGCTTGTGGCATAGTCGAAGGCGAGATAAACACTAGACACAAAATGTATGGCAAGCAAGGAAATTGTTTGAACCAGTTTTAAATAATACTATTGCGAATTCTATAATCGACCTGGTTCAAAAAGTACTGCTTCCCCCTCTTCACATAAAACTTGGATTTATAAAACAATTTGTTGAGGCTCTGAAAGGAGAAGGAAAATGCTTTGACCATTTGGAAGAAAAATTTCCCCAACTATCTGATGCTAAACTAAAAGAAAGTATTTTTGATGGACCACAGATACGGACACTGATGAAAGATGAGAATTTTATCAAATCAATGAACGAGAAAGGGAAGGCTGCGTGGACTGGTTTCCAGTCGGTAGTAGTTAACTTGTTGCGTAATCATAAAAGTGATGACTATGAACAGATTGTAGAAAATATGGTAGAAAAGTACGGAAAATTAGGATATTAAATTGTCTCAAACTTCACTTTCTATATTCGCATCTCGATTTTTTCCCGAAGAATTTAGGAGATTTCAGTGACTAGCAAGGAGAAAGATTTCAACAAGATATAAAAGTAATGGACGATCGATACCAAGGCAGATGGGACATAAACATGACGGCCGACTACTACTGGACACTAAAAAAAGAAAATGTCAAAAAATGTATCCAACATCACGGAAAACCACTTCAGAGATCTTTTAATGATAAAAGAACAAGATACAAAATAAAAGATTTGGGCGTGCCAGTTTTTTTACATCACTGATGGCTGTTTCAGAATTTTTGAAGTTTTCAGAGGTCAGGAATAATTGATGATCTAAGGATGACAAATAAACAAAAGACATGGATTTCTCGACCCCAAAAAGATTATATAGTGGGAGAAATCTTAATTTTTAATCATATTAGTTATCGTTGCATAATTTTTCTAAATTCCCTAGATTTAACATTTTCCTCCTTGGCTAGGGAAAAATCCTAACGCCTGGAGGAAATTCTGTGGTACAATTTGAAATCAGCGACCTAAAAAACATTTATTTATGGTGCCTGAATCTAGCAAACAGACAGTTTTGTACTACTCGCTTTTGTAAGTACTCGCACTCACAGCGTGATATCCTGCCCGTGATACTGCAACTCCATGTCTTTCTGTCATATTCACTCCTCTTACTAGTGCCGACCCATTCCGATAATAATTCAAAAACCCTTCAGAAATGTGCAATTTGCTTCAAGAACTATCTCTGTATGTCACAGTGGTCCTAAACCAGCTTTGAGTTTAACAAAAATGTTCCCACAAACGGTTTTTACAGTTTTTTCTGCACCATTTGTAGATTTAAAATCCACAAACCTCAAAATTCTAGCTGCTGCTTTTCTCGAGATATTTACATTTTTATATTTAAGTTTTTGTACTGCGAAAGTATTACAAATAATGATAAAAAGAGGGTACAAACATTTTTTTCAATTGATAATTTACAAGATTATATTTGCTGGAAAATGTAAGTAGAATATCTATGAAAAGAATATCATACAGAAACCACGTTTTGAGTGACTCAAGGGTCCATATCATGTCACACGCGGAAAGTCTCTCTGCGGCAAGTAACACCTGCGGCATGTTACACCTGCGGCTTTTCATATCTGCGGCATATTACATCTGCGGTATGTAACAGCCGTGGAATCTCTAGCTGGCGGCTTCTCCCCAGCGAAGAATTTGTCACAGTGAAATTGACCATTTTTATTTATGTGGCCAGTCACAGGGGTGCTTTCTTGTCCCCCACGAGACGTTTGAAAATAGGTAGGGGTGTGGCCTTCCATTATTTCTGTGACCAGTCACAGAGGTGCGGTGAAACATGCCACAATTATGTCAATGTCATTGTGAGAAATTCCGCGCGGGAGACAAGCCACTAGATGGAGATGCAGCAGTTGTAACATGCCGCAGATGACACATGCCGTAGATGTGACAAACTGCAAATGGACATGCCACAGGTGGTTATTCCCGCAGAAGGACTTGCCGCATGTGGATAAAGGAAGCTTACATCTTGAAAATTCTGAAATTTATAAAGATGTGGACATTTATAAAACGGTACCTTACATTGCTGCCTATAAGGCAATGAATACCCTCTTAAATTGTTTTTTCGGTTTTGATAAAGTTGGTCCTTCGTTAGACAGATGTATATAGTAATGAATCAGATGTAGCTTTAAAGAGCATCGAAAACTTTGGTGAAACATTGAATATTCATTTCATTATTACGCATATTAAAGAGGGTTTAAAATATATAGATAATGATAATGCATATGGATTTATGCCCGAGCAAGCAGAAGAGACAATTCATCGGAATATCTGAATATAAGAAGAAAAAAGTTTAAATGACCTGAAAAAAAAATTATACATTAAATAAAAAAATCGTCAATCATGTAAAAAATGTCCTTTTCGTTGCTCCGAATTCACTCTAAATGTGTTTTATTTGTAATATTCGCTACACATTCTATTTCTATTTTTAAATAAATGAAAAGTTGTGAATAAAAAATTGAAAGAAAATTTTTTAGCCCTTTTTGACTCATTCTATACTTTTTCTATTCGTGATATTTTTATAGTATGCAAACTAAAATGTGAACATGTGAATATCTTGAGAAAAGAAGCAACTGAACACTTCAACACTTTATACCAGCACGGGCAAAACTTCATCTGCAAGATGCACTTTGTCCCATGTGTTTGGATTACTTCCTGCTGAGAGTGTTACAGGCTAATCATAGTTTTCATAATTCATGAATTTTTATTTTCAAAGAGATAGGGACCAAAAGTTAATAAATTTGTCGTGCCTTCTATCGCAATCTATTCGTATAATATAATATCATATAAATTTACTCATATTAGGTGATTTAGCCTCATATTAACTCCACATGAAATACCATGCAGGCACATTTGTCGATTGACGAGAAAAAAAAAGTTTTAAAATACCAGACTCAACCCGCGATGACCAGCCCTATTGAAACAATTTTGGCCTACAAAAAAGCCACCGGACGCGTTCTGAGGTTTTGGGTAGAAGGTCTCTGTACCAAGGGTTTCTGCTAAATGTGGTTACAATAATTAATAAGCAGGTGCGAACACTTGTCCTAGAATAGTCCTAAGGAATAATCCCCAAGCGGAGAAATGACAACCGTGCCAAAAGCAGAATGGCATCTGTATGAGAAGCTTTAAACGCTGCACGGTTAAAAATTTTTGTTGGAAACTTCCACTACATGTATTGGAAGTTTATTTTCGAAACGTAAAGTAACGCTACAATACATATTGTTGTAGCTTCCAAATGCTGGCATTGAAAAAGTACATCATATGTATTAGAATTTTACAATGCATGTCCAACAGCCAGTAACTCGACACCTGTGAAAGTCAAAAATGAAAAAATGTAATCATTTCTCAGAAGACTTCTTCCTGGTAAAAAAGTATAAAATAATTTTCTGACGGAGACAAAACTGTTGGTAATGGTAAAAATAAAAAAATAGGCAGAATTTAATGGATTTGATATCTTCCAGACTAACAGAATTAATAACTCCGTTATTCTGGAAGATGTCAAATTCAATAGGTTCTGCCTATTTTATTCATAAATAAAAATTTTTCCAGGCATAAAAAAAGAAAACATTTTTTTCTTCTTAAAAATTCAACGGAATCACGGAATTCTGCCAATTCGTTTAATTCCTTGAATTCTGTGAATTCTGCGAATTAAAGACATTCTGTAAATTCCAGGTGTTACACGAATTCCAAAAATTCCATAAATTCAATAAATTAAGCATATTCCGTGAATTCCATAAATTTGTGAATTCCGTGAATTCCAATGATTCCGTGATTTCCTTGTGCAAACCTTTCGTCTTATAAACGCTCTAATGCACGCATTGGATTGCTGGACGGTGACTTCACGATTTACAACACTTGCAATACATGTATTGCAATGTCGTCATTCGGGTACCATGTTTATAATATTACCTGACGCTTGTATTGTAGAAGTCTTGCAGAAGTGTTGTAGAATTACTGTCATTTTAAACAGTGTGCCTCTGAGATAACGGGCGACTTCTCAGAATATGCAGCCTTATCCTTGTCTTTAGGAATCTACAGTCTGTCAAGTTAAAGCGTGGGTGGCTTTACTCGCAGTCGGTAAGGTGTATCGACATGATTTTGGTGTCAAAATATTAAGAAGAGCTCCCTC
>NC_046657.1:171912363-171913772 GCF_010883055.1 Belonocnema kinseyi | reverse complement strand
TAGAATCTAAATCCTAGGTCATTTTGAATATATCTAGTATTTTCAAGGTCATTGAAATATGAAAATAACAACTTATATATCGAGTTTGATAGACCTTCATCAATTCACGTACAAGCTCATAATAAGATCAAAAAATTGACAATCCCTCATAAACAATTACGATAGACATATTTTTTTTGTATCAACTTGTGTTCATGTTTTCCGCTCATACCGTACTCTCTTACTATCAAATGATCGACGTAATGGTTTTTTTCGCTTTTTGCCCGTAGTTTTACACTCTCTTTTCAGTAAGCAGCAGTAATCAGCCATCATAGCGACATCCCATCTGCCTTGGTAGCGCTTTTCCATTTCTTTTATATCTTGATGGAAGCGCTCTCCTTGCTCTTCACTGTAATCGCCACAATTCTCTGGGAATCGATCCAGGTGATTATGCAGGAAATGCAATTTGTATGACATCAGGCACCCCATTTTTCCAAAGTTCTTAATCATTTCGGCTACTATAACTTTATAATTTTCACTTCTTTTATTTCCTAAAAATTTTTTTACAACTTCCTTAAAACTAAGCCATGCATCCCTTTGAATTTTTGTCATTGTCGTTGGAAATTTGTCATCTTGTAAAAGTCTCCTTATTTCTGCACCATCAAAAATCCCTTCTTTCAACTTGGCATCAGATTTTTATTGAAAATTCTTTTCCAAGTATTTAAAACATCGACTATTTGCATCTAAGGCTTTCACAAATTGCTTCATGGCTCCTAATTTAATATGTAATGGAGGAATCAATACTTTTTTTGGATCAACCAGGGCCGATTCAATGATATTTCCTTTTCCTATTTCAAGTGATTTCCTTTTAGCCCACTTATGATTCGTGTAATGTTTTTCGCGATCACTACTATCCCAAAGGCACATAAAACACGGATTCTTTGTGAATCCAGAATGCTGTCCTAGCAACATACCTGAAACTTTCAAATCACCACATATAAGCCAATTATATGTTTTGTATTCAATGGCCTCTAGAAGTTTTTTAAGGTTAGTGAAGGATTCTTAAATTGTCGTAGAGTGTGCGACAGGTACTGAGGCATATTGATTTGTGTTGTTAAGTATTACAGCTTTTAAGCTTCTTTTTGATGCGTCAATAAACAGTCTCCAATCATCATCTTTATAAGTATTTGGCTTAAGTTCTTCCATCAGTCCTTTAACATTTGACCAGTATCTTTAAGTAGTCACAAATCTCTAACGAGATCACTAAGTTCGGACTGTGTACATTTTTCAGCAATTCTATAGCTTACTCCACTTGGTTTATAAACTTCCATCAGAGCTTTCACTGCTATCGCTTTCATATTCATCTTGATTTTCATCATCGGTCTTAGTGCTTTTGTCATCATCATCATCATCATCATCATCATCATCAT
>NC_046657.1:171878780-171912263 GCF_010883055.1 Belonocnema kinseyi | reverse complement strand
CATCCATCATCCATCATCCATCATCCATCATCCATCATCCATCATCCATCATCCATCATCCATCATCCATCATCCATCAGCCATCATCCATCATCCATCATCCATCATCCATCATCCATCATCCATCATCCATCATTCATCATCCATCATCCATCATCCATCATCATCATCATCATCATCATCTTTATATTCAATTGATAAATTTCTATACTATCAACATCAACCTCATCAATCGTTTGAGTTCTCTCAACGGCTTTTTTTACTGATCCTACCTGGGCGTATTTAAGATTATGTAAATATTTTTATTATACCCACGGATATTGGTTTTACAGAAATAACAATCATCTTCTTTGGATGGCTCATTCCATTCTGTGGGTTTAATGAAGATCAATTTAGAATCGTCTTTAGTTTTTTTTCCAAATAGAAAGCATTTTGCGGAAGTTATTGCAAATACTATCAGAAGCTCAATCTCCCGAAACTATATCTGAATTAAAGCATTCTTTGTGTATATTCCGAAAATTTTCGTTGAACGATCGTCGATTTACTCGACAGGGATTCTGGTCCGATTGCAGGTGAGTCCGCCGTCCTGGAGGTGGTAAACCTTTTACCTCTCCAGGGCTAAGTAAAAGGGCTTTTCGTCTTTGACGAGGACAATGTCAACTCGTCGACGAACACACTACGGCATCATCCTCACACCCTGTCGACCCCCTGTAAGGCAGTGCACTTTCACTGGCATCGGTACCCCGACTAGCGTATGAGCGAATCATTCTACACATGCCCTTATGGGGCAGTTGTCATCGACACACGACTAGTCGAGGCAAGTGGTGAAAAAGAATCGATTACATACATCAAAACATATAGACATCCGTACATCCACATATCGATGCATCCGCAGATCCAAACATGCACACACGCAAACATTCATTCATAACCGCAAATACATGTGGACATTTATAAAAAATGTATTTTTTACCATACTAAGTCAAAAAGAACCCACTTCTTTTTTAAAGATATACCATTCTTATGGGTACAAAGCTTTCTCTTTCAAGAAAT
This sequence comes from Belonocnema kinseyi, assembly GCF_010883055.1. Classification (NCBI taxonomy): domain Eukaryota; kingdom Metazoa; phylum Arthropoda; class Insecta; order Hymenoptera; family Cynipidae; genus Belonocnema; species Belonocnema kinseyi. Next base: position 171,911,210 of record NC_046657.1, on the reverse strand, counting down.
CTACAGCAGCTAATATTGATAAGAAAGTACACTGCCTTACTTTCAAGAAATTCACAGCAGCTAATGTTGAGAAAGATAAATGAATATTTCCAGTTTCAACATTTTTTCAAAAGTGCCTCATTGATTTTACCTTCAAATGACCTTGACCTTGAACTAATGAAGGTCAACCAACACCGGATTCGGATTCAGCATGCTCAAAAGCCTACATTTGATTTTTTCAGATTTTTTAAGCCTTTTTCCGCATTCGACCTTCAAATGACCTCAGATAACCTTCAGATAACCAGATATGACCAAATCAACCTTGGATTTGTATTGAGCGAACCTCAACACCTATATATAAATTTTTACAAAATTTTTTGAGGTTCTTTTATTGGTTTGACCTTCAAATCACCTTTATCTTGAACTACTAAAGGTCAAACGACACCAAATTTGAATTCAGCGTGCTAAAAAACCTATGTCTGAATTTTCTCAGATTTTTTCAGCAATATTTTCTTCATTTGACCTTCAAATGACCTTGAAAGCGATCTGATCTGAAAAAACAGACAAAAGTTTCAAAATCAGCGACCCAAAAAACATAGAACCCCAAAGGTCGCCTCCGTGGACTTTGACTTTTTTTGTGTGCCTGTGTAATGAATCATAAAAATATTATATTTTTATTCGCAATAAAAATATCTTTTAACGGCTTTATGTAAAAAAGAAATGTTTGTTTTCATCGTTACAATTAAATACTTTTTGGAATTGAATTTTGACCTCGACTTAGTGTATATAATAAAAATTAAATTGCCATATTTAACTTCTACTCATTACACAGGTCCACAAAAAAAGTTGTCTAAAGTGTTCACGAGACAAGTGTGTCCTTATGTATTTTGAGCTGCTAAATCCGAATCTAACCTCAGAATTAAGATTTAACTGTAACATTTTCCCCTGTCCTAGGGAAAAAGTAAAAAGTCTAGGGAATTATGAAATCTGCAAAGGTGATAATTGTAAAAGCAGAATGTATTCACTTTGCAGCTAATAAATGCACTTTTATGTATTTTGAGCCGCCGAAACCAAATCTGACCTCAGTAATTTCCCTAGGCGTCAGATTTTTTTACTCACCTATGAGAAAAACTTAAAAGCAAGACTATTCGGGGACCTTCTTATGTAATATTTGTACAATGGCAATGTGATACGAAACCTTATGTTTATTGAGTAGCTGAATTCAAATTTGACTGATATATATTCACTATGTAATGCCAAACTTTTTCCCTGGCCTACGGGAAATAGAGAAAAATTAGGAGAAATGTCAAGTCGTGATTACGCAGTTTATATTTATACACACGGAATCCTAGATGTATTAAGTAAATGTAATCTGCATAAAACTTAAGGCTACTTTTTGATTTCCAACTTTTGCCCCTACACTAGGGAAAAACAAAACTTCTGTAGAGATGTTTTGAGGCTAAGCTTATACTAGGCGGGCTAAAATACATGAAGAATTTATATTTACTCACAAACTTTGAACAACCATAGTGTATATGAATGTACCCTGCGTAAAATTGTAAGTCCTTCTCAACTTGCCACTATTTCCCCTAGACTAGCGGAAATATGACGCCCTGTAAATTGAATTTGAGGCCAAATTTGAATTCGGCTACTGGGTCGATTTTTAAAAAGGAAGCGGCGCACATTTTATATTTTTCTTGAAACTTAAAATTTAACTACTTCGGATTGCTTTTAGGCAATAAGGCCCCTTTTCATTAGAACGCCCGCATATATTAGAATATTTTAACTTGAATTAAAGCTTGTCATATTTGCATATTTTTGTTTACTAACTTGCATACTTGAGGGACAACATCGGACGTCAAAGGTACACTAGACGAATTCTGTTCACACATTGACATTTTTAACATTTTTCCATAGTCAGTGAAGCATTCTTTGTCATGAGAGCTGATATAGAGAGCTGCAAGAAAATTTTAAATTTAAATTTATTTAATTGTCAACCACTCTTTTGGCAAAAATGAGGCATGAAAAAAAAACATCACAGAAGAATGAGCACAGAATATAATTTGAAATAAGTACTTAATTAATTAATTAATTACTTAAAATGTAAACACTGCAATTTCGCACGTGAAAATTTAAACTTATTTGACTGATGTTAACCAAGTTTCAAAGATTTAGAATGAACAATTATGATCTATAATTTCAATTTAAATGTTTACATTTAAAAGATTGGAAAATGAAATTAGGCTGCAAATTTCAATATTTGTATTTGATAATATTGAATTTAGAAAGCCTCTATACATATTTTTTTAAAAATAAAGTCTCGCAACTTGGAATTAAATCAAATGTTAAGTCTGAAAGCTTTCACACAACCACACGATTCGATATTATTTAATATAAAAAAGATGCATTCATTGAATAAATTATTATTAAGTTAAGAATTATTTATATACATGTGTTAAATGACATTCTGATCTTTATCTCTAAGGAAAGGTACATACGGAACAGGGGTTGACAAGATGTTTTGATAATACAAAAAAAAACATTTTTTTATCAAATTTTTGTGGCGTCGGAAAATCGTGGTAGTCCTAGAGAAATCGAAAGAAGGGGAGAATGAGCTTCTAAAATGACTGAATTTATTTCTCAATTTCCGGAAAAAGTGGGTACTACAATCGACATGACATAGCAGATTTGAAATATCTCTTCGAAGATCTGAACATTTCCAAGATGTTTCCACATTTTATAAGTATTCACCATTCTCCTGCAACAGAAGACAATTCTTCTGTCACTCGTGGGTGGTACCATAATGTTTTAAGGAAACAATTCCAACTGTCCATCAAGCGGCCAAGGAGTAGCACTTATGTAACCTGTGATAAGTTTAAAATGAGTAAAACTAATGCGACTTATCCTCAAAACAGAGCAGATACCACACAGTTTTTGCTGGATCACCACACCAAAGTTAAGAAGAGTCGAAAAATGTTTAGCGCTGGTAAACAAAGAGGAAAAGAATGACGGAAAAGAGTCTTTATGGACAAAAAGACTTCGAAGAACGAGGATCCACGGAAATCGTGATGAATCTGTACGAATGCTTCGGGGAGGAAGTAAGACTCGGAATTTTTCGAACGCTGATCTTATGAAGTTACAACTCTAGAGTACAGCAAAGAAACCAGTTTATCCTAACGACGTACATAGCGCTTATATTTAAAGGATATTTCGATTCATATGCTTATGGACTGAAGACTTCGGAGGAAGTGGATCTACGGAAAACGTTTACAATTTGTACGATTACTTCTCAGAGGAAGTAGGACCCGGATTTGTTTTAACACTGATATTATGGAGTGAAAAGTGCGGAGGACAGCATAAAACCCAACTTTTCCTAGCGACATACATGGCGCTCATCCCTATAAGATATTTCGATGTATGGGCCTATGGGCTGAAGACTTTGGAGAACGAGGATTCAAGGAAAACGTGATGAATTTGTACGATTTCTTCTAACAGGAAGTAGAACCTGGATTCGTTTGAACGCTGATACTATGAAGTGAAAAGAGTAAAGGACAGAATAAAAACCAGTTTTTCTGGCGACGTCCATGGCGCTCTCGTCTGAAGGATATTTTGATTTACAGGCTTAAGGGCTGAAGATTCGAAGGACAAGGATCTACTGCAAAGTGACGCATTTTTACGATAGCTTCTCAGAAGAAGAAGGATAGCTAAAGGACAGCTAAGCTATACACTCTTAGAGATTTTGTCCAGATAGTCTCAGGGATAAGATGCTAAATATGAGGTCTGTCTCAAAAGTATCCGACCTTGTGCTCTAGCTATGTTGCTGGTACTGTTATCGTCAAAAACAGGTATTTAACACTGAGGGGCACCTCCGTGAGGCCTTATAGTAAGTGACATGCACCTGAGAATCTTTAGTCGACTTGTATACGCAGGTGCGTAAGCGTCTAATCACGTGCGCGTCAGATTACAGGATGACGGAACGCAGCGATCCAAAATTGAGCATTAAATTTTTGACAAAAGCTTCGATATCAATGTTTTTAACCCATCGTTATGATTCGTGAAGTATATGGTGATGATTTTATAACATATGTGCAAACTAAAGAGAGGTTTAGGCAATTTATAAGTGATCATACTTCAGTGAAAAGCGACACGCACACTGGTAGGCCCGTAAAGGCCAAGTCAAGACAATGCCCACTGTTTTGTTTGACATCAAGTTGTTTTAAAGCCTGAATATGCTCTAAAAGGTAAGACGATAAACAAAGAGTATTATCAAGAAGTTCTAAAAATATTTCGTGACGCAGTGAGAAAGAAACATCCGCATTTGTTCAGTCGAATGGGGATGACTTCGAAGGATGTCACGAGTCGGATGACAAAGAATTATGCCAACACAGACTTATGCACGCAGGTCGGATACTTTTGGGACAACCTCGTATAGTTCGCCACGCGAAAATGCATCACAAGATATTCTGGAGGAAAATACCTAAAAAAGAAACTAAAGAAAATTATCATTTTCTTCAGACAGCTTCTACGTTCATAATGAAAGACTTGAACTTTTTAGAACGAGAACAATGCTTTATGGTCATTTCTCGACTTAAGAGACCTTTTCCTATTCACATTCTTGTTTTCATACATTATTGACTACATATTATACACTTAGCTTCAATTTTTGAATATATTAATCCATTTTAATAACATTGTTCTCATTACTATGTCAAGGCTAGTACATGTGAAATCCTCAACTCACAGCCATATTTTTATTTTTATTGACAATAAAGATTTTCTGGGATACAATAATTTTAATGCACATTTCAGAATTCATGAAATTCTGACCTCAAAATCGATTATACAATACATCAGCTAGGAACCAGAATTTCTTACTGCGATTATTGTGATTTTTATTTTACACATTGTCGTTTTGCTTCTATGCACATTTGCCATTTTGTCAGTTACTTTTATTTGCCTTTCTACTCTTCGAATTTCCTAAATGGTAAAAAATAGTGATAAAGAGAATTGAACAGGGAGACTAATAAATATTAAAGAATTAACAGATAGATGGACTCTACTTACTACTATCCACGACATAACACATGACTTTAAAGCTTTCAGCAAACTTTTTTCGTTCCTCTTCGCCATATAAGAGATCTTGCCCCACTAGGCAATCCTTCACAGCGTCATACAGTTTATCGAAAGACTGTCTTATCTCTGTATCATCAGAGCAAGTTTCATTTTGTAAATCTGCTGATAAAGACATTAAAAGTTGCTTCTTTTTAAAAACTGTTATGAATTCTTCCACAGCAATATCAAATTTCTTCAACAGAGAAGCTCCTTTCTTCTCACAGATTTTTTTCAGACCTGATTTACTTGAAGAGAATTGCACCGTTCTTTTACTTCTGGAGAGAAATTGTGTATTTGTCACAACATTGTTGAGGCTGAATGCTTCGACAAAAGGCTTTGGGTCGCTGCAGCCGTATAGAGAATAAAATAATATATTTCGTGCAAGTTCTATTTCATTTACTATGTCAGTTTCATTATTTTCCACTCCTTCTTCCAGGCAGCTGAAGAAGTTTCGCACTTCACTAGACAAAAGAATATATAAAGTCAATCATAATTCTGAACTTAGGTCTTTGAGGTTTTAAAAATGCGGAAAATGGTAAAAAATCACACCTGCACTCTTCGGTGTTATAAATCAGTGGAAGAAGAATAGTATCAATTTCTACAAACGTCCTTCTGCTGACGTGATGCTGTTTCTTTGTACTTTTAATGCAAGGAACATCAGGAATTTTACGTCCACCTAAAAATAAATTTATTATTTTTATTCTCTCCCTTTGAAATAAATTTGGTGTAGATAGAATGTTATAATTCAGTATCTTGAGTACCTTGACTATAGAGTTTGCAAAGTTCTTTCAGTAGTCTGGTCATAAATTTTGGATCTTCATCATATTCTACACGATCGGTTTCGTTCATACAAAGCTGAACTGTATTCACTAGACGTTGTAACTTAAATGTTGAGATAGAATCTTTTTCACACTCATTTTGACGTTCTTGAGTCCATCTAATTTCGTCGGGCAAACTTCCATTTGGTCTAAAAAGAGTTTAAGTCTCTTTATCAAAGATGTGATCATAAATTATTGTCTATTAACTTGTATGCAAGAGGCAAAACTCTAAGTGTCAATTGAACAAATTCCCTTGTAAAAATTAAATCACCTAGCTTCAAAGAAAAATGACAGGTGTGCACCTAGCGATGAGTCAAAGTTAAGTATATTCTTATACAGAGTATCTCCACGTATGTCACACATTTCATTTAATTTTTCTCGCGGAATATTTATACGTTCCAGTGGACCATTTGAAAATTGAACAGGTACAGCAGCGACTACTCCGATAACTGTAAATAGAAGAACACAATATGTCAACATGCACAAAAAGAAAGTTAAAACTTACGTCTTTCAAATTGTTTCTTGATTTTCCAGAGTATAACTATTAAAATGGCACTAACGAATTAGGACTTTGCCGTTTGGCTAAGATATATATTAATGTATCATGTCACGCTTAAGTCTGTATGATTTTTCCATTTCTTTATTCCCATTAAACCTTGATGGATAACTTGGCAGAGCGTTTATTTTAGGGTCTAAGAAAAGTCGGTACATTCTACTCATTTATCTGTAAGACGATGCTTGGACGACGGAAAACTCCCATGAAGCTGGTAATCCCAGTTGCTGTGACCTGGTAACCGCCTTGGTCGTTCTCTGACGTCCGCGCAGATCCTATTTCGATTAATGGGGAAATTTTCAATAAGATTGATTCATTGACCGCAGAAGTTTGAAAATGAAAGTATACTCCATCGAGAAATCAAGAAACCTGTGATCTGTGACACCTATGCCCCATCATAAAAAATGGAAGCAAAAGACATCGATAGCAACTTCTCCACAGTTACCTCCAGAAATCAGAAATGTAAGCTCTCCAAGATGAGTACCAGAGCGCAGTTCAGTCGTACCTCCTGAAACGGAGCGTATCCTTTGTCCATCAGTGGAAACAGTGTGACATGACGCCGTCTGTTGTAAGTATACCAGTGTCTAATAAGTTTGCTCTATTGCGTAATACTCAAATCAATGCCCCGTCCCTGCTAGTTCTGCCAATTTCCAGGGTAAAGCTAATATTCCTCTCATAAATTTCATTGCCGACAAAGTGATCAAGGCATTTAATTTTATTCACACAAGCGTTCAGATTCATCTACACTAATCAAACTGTTGATCAGAAGCATCCCCTTTACCTTTTCCGAAGACACAGTCGTCTCGAAACTCAAAGAACTAGGTTTCACAATCAACGCTAGTAGCAACATGCGAAATTCCATTATACAAAACCCACTTTCTATCGAGGCCTACCAAAACCCGGAGAAGTCTCATGAGTGCTTGAACTGCCAACGGTTCGAACACGTTTCGAACAACTGTCATTTTAGTACACGTTGTATTAAAAGTGTGGAAGCACACAAAAGATTGTGTAGATTGTAGATTGTGCACAAAAATTTATTGTCAGGAATTCTCTAAAAAGCTGAGTGAAAGCCCATAATGATGATAAAAATACATAGAAAGTAGTTTCATAATCAACACCTACTAATTAAAATCCCACGATCCAGAGCTCAACAAAAAACTTCCTTCACAAAGACGGTCACGAAATAAGTCTAGATGTACCTCAAAGATCATCTTTCCGTCAAAATAACAAAAAATACTGGAGCACAGCCTTCAAATTACCTAATCTTATGGACCAGGCAACCACAAGTATCATGTGTGGCTTTCACACTTCCGGAAGCTATAACCCTCGCCTTTCAGATCATCAAACAAACAAAGAATCTTGCAATGAAAAGTGACCAATTCAGGAACTAATCATCTCCGGAAAATGCAATGTTCATGTTAAATGTGTAAGAGCTAAAGTAAAAGGGTCTGATTTTCGCCTTCATGCGATTATAGAAAAAAGCTGAAAAACATGATTTAACAAGCTTTCTTTAACAGAACGATATTATAATTTTTCTTATTAACGAAATCATTTAAACAAAATCACTGAAATTCCAGCGTTATAATATCTGTAGTGATAATACTAATATAGGAACGGCAAACCTCATTAAGAACAACATTCAACCTAACGAATATCCTTTCCGAGAACTCAAAACATTAAAAATTCAAATTGATACTTAAAGAAAACCTTCCGCCATACTATCCGCATGTTAAGCATTCTTCAAACCATCGGTGAAAGAAGTCTCTAGAAAATGTATTCGAATTACTTCATCCATAATAATAGTAACTGGAGATCTCAACGTTAAAATATATCTCGTGGCATAATACATACATTAATCACAAAGGTGAAGAATTATTTGAGCTTGTTATAACGAAAAGATTAGATATTGTAGGCTCGAAGAGGCACTATATAAAGTAGACTTAGACCAGAGACCAGTTCTGTTGAATATAGACCACGAATGCCAGAAAGTACCTAATGAGTTGCGATACAATTTCAGCATAGCCGATTATTCTAAACATTTTAATTATCTAAAGAATAATACAGTTACAAATAACGCACTAAACAGCATGAACTAAATGAAAGATGCTATAATTAAACTCACAGATGAAACAAAAAGAGTGAAAATAGAAGCTGCTTACTTTAAAAATTAATTCATCACTTCAGTAGACCCATAGCAGATGAAACCATATAGCATATATTCAGTAACTGGAATACAGCTTTTTCCAAATTTTAAATCAAAGATAAATCGGTTTCTCGCATGACCAAAGTGCTCAATATATCCCACACATTCATCCCTTATCTGAAAAATCCGAATCTCACATTTGCACTTAACGAAAGTGGAAAAGCAAAATTTTTTGCTTCTACTTAAAACAAATTGTTTACTTAATAAATCTCGCATGGATCCAGCCTACATTCTAAGAATCGAGAAAGAAGTCAAGGTGTTCCTTGTGGCTACTAATAAGAACAAAATCCAAACAACTAATCCCAGAGAAGTATCCGAGTGCATCGGGGCAACGAAAGGCAATAAAACACGAGGTCCATATTGTGTATCAAATGTAATCCTCAAAAAGCTACAGAAAGCCTGTCTTGTCATACTCGCCAACATATTGATTTCATGTTTAAAATCCGATTACCGAGTAACTGGAAAACGGCTAATAACCTCGTCTTTTAGAAGAATGGAGAAGCTCCTAGCTAGGTAAGTAGATGTGGACCTATGTGTCTTCTAAATTAATGAATATGATATTCGAGAAAATTATGCTGACAAAAATTAACGAAAATCGAAGGGAAAACGACATCCTGAGAGTTTTCTGTGTAAATAGATATCTCTCGGATGAGTTTTATATTCAAGAAGGTATCCACATGGCAATATAATGGCCATAGTTCGTTTCATTAACTGCATCAAAGATATGCAAAAAAAAGCATGATGAAATAATTTAACGCAGCACTCGGGTCATTAAGAGCTGGTTCTTTTCATCAGAAAAGTGGCGCATGCCATGCGGGTTACCTCATATCTTCATCGTATCATAAATAATTGAAACTTCAGCATAAAACCTGATTACGGAATCCTGATTCCAAAACGTTTCTAAGACTCATGCTTGCACATAAATAAAAAGTATGGATTTTACCATTTGATTCTAACATAAACAAATCCAAATAGTTTAGAACAAGCTTCTTCGGCGTATCACAAAAACACCAAAGTGCACTAAAAACGCCTTTCTGCATAAGGAATGTAATTTACCAACCATTTTAGAATATCTCCAAGATAGTTTCAAGAGATTTCATAAGAGACTTGCCAAAGCGAATTATGCCTAATATGGGCCCGTAGAGACGGTTTTCTGAGCCTTTACGTAAACATACAAAAACGAAAAACTTTCTTCTTAAATAAATCGCGCGTCCTGTGCACACTTCCTTGTTCTTCATTCGCAAACCAAAAACTATCATTCTTCCCGGCCTACCATCAACATTCAATTACTATTAACTACAGTAGCTTTAAGTATTTCAGATCTTAGTGGATTTTTTGCCGCATAATAATCGTCACTTCTGAAGAGCCTCGGTGGCTCAGACGATAGCGCGTCAGTCTCTTTTGCAGGAGGGCTGAAGTTCAATCCCTGAGCTGTTACAAGTAGAAATTTTTCTATGTATATTCATATTTTTCTCTAATACGGGGGCTTTGATGGTTCAGAACCCACCTTGAACTGTAGATTCATAAAAAGAGGCGGATTACATACCAAGGTAAAGGTCCATGTCGAGGGGACGAGCCTTGGAGGTCCCTGGTCGATTCCGAAAAGACTCGAAAATAAGGCAGCATATCCTTGCACCTGAGGCCTCCACGGGGAACTAGCATTTGGTTTGGCACAGTAATGAACACAGACACATACACATACATACTTTAATTACACACCGAGACAAAGCTTCCAATCTGTGCATCTAATTACTGACCTCAGAGGGATCGCTCCGTCCACCTAGCCTGGCCGTATTCTCCTTTTGCGGCCTGCTAGGGAGACGGCCTAATGGTAAAGTGAATGAGGATTACTTTGCCTGTAAGAAAGAGCAGCCCCATTTATTGTGCGATTGGTACACTTGGCACCTGAGAGGTATATTTCCAAAACATTGGAAACAACGAAATCCACCGAGATCTAAAAATACTCGGTGAAAGTGGTCGGATTCGGAGTATTGCCTTAAGAATAATAACGGGTTTGACAAAATAGGCTTTATAGTTTGAGTGCCTGTGGGGAGTTCACGGCCCTCCGCCCACATTAAAACATACAATCATAATTTCTGTGATCTAGCCGTCATGCTTCTACTAACCTGATCGTAAAACAATACCCAGGTGCATACCAATGCACATGAAAACCTTTCCCCGTCGTGGTGCAGCCACCCTAAGGGTCCACCACGTGCGACGGTCATAAGCATGCTTGGGCCTGAATGAAAGGGGGCGGTGGCACGGCCATTAAGCTCCCACGCCCCTTTTTTTAGCTTTCAAGGACAATTTATTACATTTTTCACATTTCTAGGAAGAAAAGGAGAAGTCAGCTAATAAGAAAGACAATAAAAGCTTAGCATACAACAAATTTTATACGAAATTGACAACATCGGACCTAAGTAATTATAATTAATACTAGAAGGATTATTCACTTCTATATCAATCAGTATTACCAAGTCACAAAATTAAAATTATAATAGTAAGTGCAGAGGACTTTCATAGACTTCGTACCATTATCGAAAATTTCCAATTTAGTTCTAAGTGTCATAGAGTTAACTAAAGGAAGAGAAAAGTACATGAAAATGTATTATGGACTAACTACATTCTTTCAATTTTGACAGGAGTTGGTTTTTTAATTTAGCACTAACTTGAATTCTTTAGGGGTAAGGCGTGTACCCAATAATCAACAACAGCATTCTGATAGAACAGGGTTTTTAAATCGTTGAAATATTTCTCGTTTTGAAAACTGATGTAGCAACCTGCATAGATATATAAAATTGGGATACCTATTACAGTGAAACTCTTCTATAGCGCCGATTTTGGGGCTGGCGGTGGGTGAGAGCATACTCATTATAGCCCGCTCCGCTTCTGTTTGTTCACGGCTGAGTGCTCGCCTGAGTGACAACCGCAGATCCCGCGCAGCTCCTGTTACACCTACATGCGGCGCGGCGTCAATTCTCGGCAGTGTTATAGAAGGGAAGGCTATTGAAGAGTTTCACTGTAATTATAAAATTATTATAATACTATACTTACTAATATCATTACCAATTTTATCATGAAAAAGTTGAGAAGAGGGAGAGTGTAAGAGGAGGAATGTTCATTTGCGTAAACGTTGAATGATACGGACAGGGTGTATGCAGAATGATAAATATAGAAGAATTAAGTGTATACCTTCCCCCCTATTCTCGATTTCTAATTTTTTAGATTTTAATGGGCTTATAAATGAATAAAAATCGACTTAATAGGTTTGAATATTTTTATACGTGTAATTTAAAACTTAAAAAACAAGAAAACATTTTGACATAATTTTTTTATCAACATTTTATAGCTGTTTCTTGTGGTCAATGAAAAGTCCTCTTTTTAATGGCGGGTATAAATGCAAGTGACTGGAACGTCTGAAACAAAAAAATCAAACGTGATTTATAAGAGTACACTTTTAGCTAGGAAATAGACTACTATCACTTATTTCGGGCAAAAATTTACAAAATGTCGGACCCATGGATTTTATTTTTCAAAAATTCAATTTTTTCCAATTAAAAATCAAGATGAAAACTAAAGAAGATCTTAATTAATCTTGTTAATAATAGTCTAAGTTATAGCTATTAGTGTATAGAAAAACATATGAAAATTTCAGACCGGTCGGGTGAACATTTTTTGAGTTACAATGCCCGCTAATTGTAAAGACATTATTTTGAGAAAAATGCGTTCAAGTTTTGTGAAGCAATTTTTCGTGGATAACACCCACTCACCTCTAATCAGCTATGCTAGGTCAATACAAAATCCATTCTAACACTTCAAGCACGTAGTCACATAGTAAGCCGAGGGAGACCGAATTACAGCAAGGTTATTATGAATAGCCGACAAGGAAGCCGTGCACCTGTGCGTCGAGCCCATGTGGCTACCGCTCTCGCCTGCGTCTGACGACACGTCTACCCGTGCGTCGTCTAGAACTCCAAGAGTATTTTGAATTTCGGCTTGGAATTTTCAGGGAATATTCTTGAAAAGTTTTATAGGCTCGAATAATACGATAAAAAAAATCGATTTTTTGACCCCGAGAATGAAGCGTAAGGGCCGGCGGAAGCGATGTTGGGTGTTTGGAGTAGTCCCCACCTAAATCTCAGACGGGTGGGGAATTCCCCATGCAAGAAGTTGTTCTTGCTCTTGCTATAGTCAACTTTCCGAAGTATATTTCGGAAACACTGGACGGGTTTATTAAAAAAAATCTCAAGCGAAAAAATGTATTTGCACTTTCCTATAAATAAAAATTTGCTTTATAACTAATTCCTGTCGATGATTGTATTTATTTACTGTTACTGCTTGTAACTTCCACAGAATCTGCAACACGATTTTTCAAAATATTATACTGAACAAATTGTTGAGAATATTTTAGGGGGACGGCAATCCAATTAATTCCCCACCCAAACTGAAATTGTTTCGCCGACCCTGGAAGGTACCCTTAAGACAGCCTTAAAAAATAGAAATAGTGTGCAAAGGAGAGTAGGAGAAAAAAACTTGATCTTTTTATAACAAAAATTGACTATATTTACCTCATTTAAAATTACAGCTTTTAAATGTAAGCACTCTTGTACAGCATCAAACCGATTTTCTAAAGTATCTTTCATCTCTGTACACATCACCATGGCTATTTTAATTATCTGCATCATGCAGCATTCGCCTATCAGCGATATCTTGTAAGTGTTTTAAAAAATCCACAAAGAATTATTTCTTTGAAAGAAGTGGGGATAGCAGCGACTGTAGAAAACACTGCAATAAGACGAATTTAAAATATATATTGATTGTTGCAAAGGTTAAAGTGGCAGTGCTCCCAATGTTAGGATATTTTCTTATTGCGCATACATTCCGTTAATCATCAGATTGATTACCTTTGACGCACTTATTTGAAATTATTGATTTTGTTTATAATTGTTTAAATTTTACGTGGTTTCACGTTTCACTTTATAATTCTATTTTTGAAACAAAGATTTACTTTTTAGAAATTTACGAGTATTATTTTTTCATTGATTTTCTTGTACATGTAATCGTTTTAAATAAGCGCGTCGACGGTATAGAATCCAGCTGTCTACGCGACGCATGCGCAATACGATGATATTCCAAAATTGGGAGCACAGAAAAATAATAACTTACTAGCGCTACTATTTTTCTTCTTGTCCGTTTGTGCATTCATTAACAAACATGATTAAGAATTCTCCACAGATCGCAACTTATTTTAACGGCTGAACAAACACGGTAAATTCTACTCACACACATTTGGGTCACTGCTTGAACGACAGGAATTCTTCTTCATACTAAGAATCCCAGTAGTTGTGTTACAGCCTTCGCGACGGTATTTCTGCAATGTCCGCGCTACTATTAATTTAGTAATAGAGCAACAGTTAGTTTAGCAACTGGTTTCCCATATTCACTTTTTATCAATTTGCACTTATTTACAATACACTTTTTATGATTTAGTACATTATTTTAAATCAGATTTGATCATTTTCAGCTCTCTCTCTCTCTATTTTATATAGTCCTCTGTAAAGTATATTTTACTTACTTTTTCAAAAAAAGGGACCAAGTGTTAGGTCCTATGTCCATTTGAGTAATTCATATGTTATCTCATAACTTATCCTATACATTGTACAATATGTTTAATTTTACTTCCTCAAATTTACTTGTTGAAATATACTCATAAAAGAATCAAGGTCTATTTTGTGACACAACATTTTCCTAATGTTGAGAGGCCTTGAAGTGATAGTAAGTACATGTCTTCAGTTTTTTAAAAAGGAGTAATCACTTTCTTGATGAAAGGGAACGAAATTCAGTAAGCTCGAAAAATTATAACCACCGTAGTTACTTACAGATTGCAAATGCATGTGCAATCAATTTCTTTGCAGTCCACATTCTCTCTCTTTTAACTGACTTTCAAATCTGAAACGTCTGCTTTTTCAATCGAATATTTTATTTTTATTTAAATCAGAATACTTCCCAAAAATTCAAAAACCGGTTAAGAATGAGAATGACTTCTGAGGAGGAGCTTCGAAGTGAATATATTATGTAGTTGAAGTAAACATTTTAAATTGAACTCTTGCTAATTTACGATCTTGAACTTCAACCATCCACTAAGCGAGTCATTTAATTTAAATAATTTCTCTTTTTCCCCTTTTTCGCCCGTGTCGCGAATAAATGAATCTGTCTTTGTTTAACAATTAAAGTCTTATTAGATTAGATCATTAAAAAAATATTATAAATAGAAGGATGAAAAACTCACTTGTTCAATAAAAAGTAAACATAAATGAGTAGATGAAGCAGCCAATAAACCCAGCTATTTTGAAACCAATTATTTATAAAATCAAATATTGGTTAAGAATAATTTACAAGTTCTTTGCTTATAAGTTCTTTGTCATTAAACGCAATAATTATAACAAATTGTTGAAAGCGCTCAAACTTGGAATGTATATTTAAGCATTCAAGATTATACGCTGGCTCATAGATGTAAATATGTGTTTTGGCTAAACATTTTTATTTCGCCTTCTACAAATTTGCGACCTTAAACTTGGAACATCCACCAACCGGGTCATTAATTTAAATAATTTATTTGTCTGCGGTATTTTCCGAGATTGCTGAATAAATGCATTAAAGATTATTATATATTATTATGTCAATTGGGCCCGAAGGAACTGTTTAACAACACGTCCCAACTGGAAGAAAACATTTAAAAACTGTTCCAAAGAAAAAGACTAAAATTTTTGATTCTTCTAATTGCGCTCATGGAAATTACTTACAGATTGCAAAGAAAAATGCAATCAATTCCCGTGCTGTCCTCATTTCTCCCTCTTTTAAGTCACTTTATAGCCTGAAACTTTCCTTTTAGAGTAAGATTTTTTTGAAATTAATATTTGGCTATCGCGGACTCTTCTCTTGAACAGTGCTCGATAAACTGGTCTGTTCCGTTTCGTGTGTTGTAACTGATTGACAAATGAGGGCAATTTACCTTTTACGATGCAAATCATTGTATTAAACACAGGAGATTCATTAAATCTGAGGTGAATGACCGATCATTTCAGCTAAAAAAGATATTTATTTTTATAATAAATTTTTGAATCAAAACAAAAATTGTACTCTTTTTGAAATTTTTTTATGCTGCATTTTTTAAAGTAAAGACTTAAAAATATATATACTTAGAGATAATAAATATTAATATTTTTGAACAAATAATGTCTTTATTTAGTTTTGAAAGCATTTTTATTTGGTATTTAAAAGTTTCGAATAAAATCCACTTGGTTTTCTTAGTATGTTGTATTGTTTTTTTAATGTAAACTTTGTGAAATCATTGCAATTTTCGAAAATTTTCAGTTCACAGTGTTGCATTCGGTAGAGAACACTAAATAAACACAAAACTTATTAATAGTTAAAATAGTATTGCTGATAGAACTAATAATATACTTTTTTAACTTCATTGCATTTCTATTTAAAGGGTTTCATTAATTATTTTTTAAATGTTAATTATTTTTAAAAATTAGCTGAAATTTGTATTAAGTTATTTAAATAAATGAACTATGATAATTTTTGTCATAACTTGATGAATTGTAGCCCTAGTTGATTTTCAAGTCAAGTAGGATTTCCAACTAGATTATAATTTTTAGAATATTTTTTTATTTGATTAGAAATTTTGTTTCGTGGCTTTAACGGAATAAAAAAAATGTTAACCATGATTATATAGGAATTTTTTTTGACACACGGAATAGAATGATACTATATATAAGATGAGAAGTTGTTGGTTGTGATAGAACATATTGATTGACCTTTTAATGGCTTGTCTAATTTTCCGTAAGACAGGAACATAACCTTGAAAATTATTGAAAGTGCGTCAACTTTTTTTTTTGAAAAAAGACTTCCTCTATGAGGAAGAAAATTTATTCGACACCTATGAGGTAGCAAAATGATCATAACATGGACATAAACAAATAAACCTATAGTGAATATGTCTATAGTAATCGCCGCGGCATTTTGATTTATATTGTTATTTAATACGAATTTGCATTCTTTTGCAGAAGAAAGAAATGGGAATGGAAAATTGTTGTAAAATTGAACAGACAACTTTCTTGATTGCTTATCACACATAGCTTCTTTGAAAGATATTCCAAAATCATGAAAACAGTTCATGTCACTAGTAGTGAGCCACAGAGCTAAAAATGAAAAATAAATCATAACATTTCGACTGATTCTACTAGGAAAGCATTAAATTGGCATAGCTTATTGTAGGGAACATTAGCTGTTTTCTTATGAACTGACATGACGAATTTTTAAATTTTACATAGGAGGAGTCGATTCTTTAGATTAATAATTAAGCTGCGAATTTGTTTGGATAAATAAAAATTGATAGATTGCAAGTTAAAATTAGATTTCTAATTAGTGAAATAGATATCATTCTTTGAACCATAGAAAATTATTGAAGAATGGAGAAGTGGCAAATGTTTTGTTTATAAAGATATGAAACTTTAAATGCCAATACGAAACAAAAATGATCTTACTACTTTTCAATTTTTAGTCCAAAACATTGATGCTTTCTTTGAATATTTCTTCCTTTACATTTTTATCGATGTGGTCTTCTTCGTCCAAACATTTTTGCTCAGCATTAAGCATTTTTACGAAAGATTTTTTTATATTTACATTATTGTAGCAATATTTATTAACAATTGGAAGAATTTGTTCTTTATCCGTTTGTTCATGAAGCTTTTCTGTCAAGGTTATTCTGAACTCTTTCCTTATAGCAAGTATCATAGATTCTGCTAAACTATTTTCCAGATTATTGAAGAAATGTCTTCCTTTCAGTTCACATTTTTCTTCAAATTCGAGTTTTCTAATCGGGAACCAATTAAGGTTTTCTTCTTTGAAAACCGTTTTCTTATTTATGATTTCTTCATTATCATTAAAAAAATTAATCTCCGGATTTTTATTCGTACACCCTTAGAGGTCGTAGTAGGCCAAATTGTTGAGAGATTGTATTTTTCTTCTCATAATGTCTGTACAACTTTTTACACTCGTTGCTTCGTCCAGACAGTTGAATAATTTTTTAGATTCGCTGGCCAAGAAATTTCTAATGTTTATTCAATTAAAAATATCAAGTAATCCAGTAATTGACACACAATTCAAATTAGAAACGTACAGTCATCAGTAGTGTAGACCAGTGGTAGAATATTTTTAATTTTGTTAAAATTTTGGGCACACATATCTCGTTTCTTTGCAAATTCAAGAATACACAGATCACCATGTTCAACATTATTGGAGTGATCTGAATAAATTAAAAACAAAGAAAATTGAATAAATTATTTGTGAAATTCACAATTTCACGTCAATTAACCTATAATTTAATTTAAACAGATTTACTGTTTATAAGGTGATTGAACATTTAATATATTTTCGAACTTGTTAAACCTCTAATGAAATATTAAAAAATACTTACCAAGAGAATACATCTTGCAAACTACTTTCAACCATTTTTAAATAAATACCTCTTGATAATCGCTTAAGCGGCCTTTCGGGTGAACATAAAGTTTGACTGGGCTCAATAAAAGTGTAAGCTTTGATTTCACAACGTCATCGTCTTAACATTTCTGCGTATCCAGCTGGAGACCATAGTCAAAAGATGCAAGTGCTCTACAAAATATTTAACATATGCCTAAAAAATAGTATACATATTCTAACACCATCTTTGCTATTTAAATGGATTAATGCTGTTTTTAATTAACCGTATACAAATATGACACGTTCCATAATTTTAATTGACATCATTTATATCTAATCGGGTTTTTCTTCACACGACTTTCAAGTTTTATGAATTTTTATTTCCCATATATATAATGATTAACCAAAAATTATGCATCACATTATTTTTGTGTATTCTCCAATTGCTATTTCCCAACATTATTGTTTTTCAGGCCAGGGCCTCTGAAATTTCAGTTGATGTAATTGATATTTTCCTACATTTCAATTTGCCCATAATATTAACTTTTTTGGAATCTTCGGTCATCTTAATATTCATTTACCCATTACTCCTTAACTTGGACCTCTGACATTTTGAATCTGAAGGAAGAAGATTTAAGAGTTTTTTTATTTACTCTTCCGTATGATATTTTATTAAAAGAACTTTCACCCTTCGATAAGAAGTCCCTTCAGTACATGTAGTTGTAGAAAAAATCCTTATCATCTCGTATTAATTTAGATAATGTAAATTTTTCTTCTAGATAAGGTTATGTTGAGTTAAATTTTTAGTTACCATATTAAAAATGCAAAGTTATTAACTGATAAACATCATGTTTATCTTAGTAGTCCTACTAAGATAACGAGGAATTTTTTACAATTTTATGTACAGAATGCGCTTTTGATTGCAGGGAAAAGATGTACCTATTCAAAAAAAAACACACATCACGCACTAGCAGAACGAAAAAATTAACAATTTTCTTCATTTGAAAATAACCTGGTCAAGAAACTTAATACCTTTAACATTTTAAGTCTGAGTTCAGAACTCATTCCTGTGACCCATAACTCTTACCTTTGACTTCTAAAAGTTGGTTCCCTAAATTTGACCTTTGACATTTTTCATCTAATTTATCTCTATACATCTTATTCCTCATTATTTCTTACTGCATAACAAAAAAGACGCTTATTTGATCAAATAATTATTATCAGTACAATATGTATTTTAAAGTATTTCAAGTCCAAGTGAACACATAAAATATAGATTATTTCGATATTTTTTTCAATTTAGCTTCTTATTCATTTAATAAGCTTAATTCTTGCTGATGTTCTTCTTTCAATCTCCTTTTTTCAATTCTATTTCGATCAATTGTTCAGCTGCTCTCATTCTTGATGCTTTTTCTTTCAAAATATCTGATTGTTTTTGTTCCAAGAGAAAAGTTCAAATAATAAATTTATCGAGTTTACCTTTACTAACATCGAACATTTTCAATTTCTCTTTGACCGTCTTTTTGAAAAAAAATAAATAAATTGACAGTACTCTTTTTGTGCCTTACCAGCCACGATTGCATTAAAGAGATTTTTTTCGACCAACTGTGTAAGTGCAAGTTCAACACGCTTCTTTGCCGTTCTTTCATTCAACATCAAGTGAGGTGATAATCAAGCAGCTCCCTGTAACAATTTTGACGAGAGCGGTGCTTTTTGCACAAATATCTGACAAATTTTGATCATAAATGCCCTGCATTTATTTTTAAATTGCATAATGTGTAAATCTGTAATTCTTTTCTCTTTCCGCAATGCTGAAATAGATGTGTTATTTTAAATTCCTATATGAACTGATGAAGCAGGCAAAAGATTTGATTGAAGAGTCAAATCGATTTCTTGTAAATCTCTCATGCTTTTTACTGTAGATAAAATAGTCTTCTTAACGACTCATCATGTCTTTATTCACGATAAATAAATCACTTCTCATAAAAGGTGTTATTGGCCAATCTGTTTGGTGCTTCATTAGGAAAGGCTCCAATTCACTAATAACTGAAAGCATGAAACGGATTTTTGACCTGAGAAAAAAATTTGCCAAAAACTCTTTAATAGTTGCAACATTACTTGTTTTGTCATTACTATCTTCATTTTTATCTGATTTGAGCTTACTGACGTCCTTTGAACATCCTTATCAAGCATATCATCTACTCTTTTCAAAGCTTTGGAATTTCCAAGAAACCTCGTAGCGCAATATTTTTCCGGGAAAAGGTCAGATTGAGTACATTCTGTAGATGCGTCACGGCGACTTGAAAACTTGTAAAAATGATAATACATAAATCGTAAAAATTTATCCATTTTCCAATTGCTTGTTTTGTGCGCAGTTTTGTACCTCCCGTGAACAATATGTAAAATACAATGCCCTATATTTAATAATTGTGGAGCATCCTCACTTACGTTTAAATAAGCTGCGAGGTCTTTCAAAATTTTTTTATTGACATTAGGCCCATCCAGTGAAACTTGTAGAAATTTTTTTATATGGAGCCCATGTTTTTCTAACGCCTCACCTTTGAAAGCAGCAAACAATTTAGCAGCCGTAGCGCGTTGTAAGAAGGTCGAAGTCAGATACCGACTTTCGACATTGATTTTTCCTTCTGGCCAAGAACGTAATATCACATCCATTTGTCCTTTTTTGCAAATTTATTCAAACTTTCGTCAAATGATGCAGTATAAAATTCACAATTCCGCACTATATTCGAGAGTATGTCTGGAAAATGTGGTCACAATTCATAGGTTATCGAATAACTTATTTTGTCCTTTTTAATTGATACTTTTTAGCGATATCACTGTCAAAGAACATCAAATAAAATAATTCACTTTCTTCACCGGAACAACGTGCAGATTTTTTTTATCTTTATGATTGAGTGCCCAGATAATCTCAGCTTTCGTCACGCCGTCTTTTTTTACGTAATGACCTATCGAACTCATCGATTGACCACACTGTCATCATTTTTAAAAGCAATTTTTGGAATGAGATCGGCGGGCGCCGAGGTGAGCGCTGAGGCGGACGCAATTGTTGGTTGCGACGACACTTTTGAGGGTTGCGATGTTGTTAGTGAATCACGAAATTTTAGGCTTATCGCATGGTTATATACAAGCCCCTCGTGCTTCGATCCGTTCGCATGTGATTGTACAGCGCATATTCCCATAGTAGCTATATTGATATGCGAGTTACAAAATTTACAATATGCAAAAGATGAACCCATTGTTGAATATACAAGCCATGGAGAGAATTCTGGACTTCTAATATTATCAAGCCACACATCTTGAAACGTGCAATTTTGGTTGGTGACTCGACGTTTCCCCATTTTAACTCACGTACACACGTATAAAACCATCAACAGCGCGTCAAACACGCACTTCGAGCATGCAACTCAGATGGAAGTTCGCTATGTAAAATTCGAAATGGCAGAGCAGGCCGCACGCACCTCGAGCATGCGACTCGGGCAGAAATCAATAAGCAACTGGACTAAAAATGTTTACTCGCGTCCGTTTGCAGGTTCAACCAAGTATAGACTGGAAGAACCGTTAGACACCCTGCTTTTGCTTAATCCTTAGCACTCCACATTTCTTCTTTTTGTCATATTCCCTGTTCATTACATCATCCACCACACTTTACATTTCACTGTTCTTCTCTGCTTTCTTCTTCACCTTATTCCAGCACCAAATTGTGTCACCTATTTTGGCCATTAGCTTTTCTGTTCGAACGTTAAATCCATCGGCCGCAAGCTTCGCCTTCTCCTTGCTCAGCCAGTCCTGTACTATTTCTTCTCTTTCCGTTGCATCCTCTTCCACCCATAATCAAGAGCCCTTCAGTTTTACACTTGCTCTCAGTATCTTAGCTCTGTTCTCCGCTATTCTCAACTTTAGCATGCTTCCACCGCCCAGCACTCTTACATTTTATCCTCACCACTCTCTTTCTTCTTTCTCCGTTTTCCACTCTGTCGCGCTCAGTTATCTTGGTTTCTCTATGTTTCTTCCTCCTCACCCGTCAGGCATCCGACGTCACAACCCCTCATACGTTTTTCCTCCTTTTTGTTCTCAATTTCCCGCGCCTTTTCTTTACCCGCTCCTGTGCTTCGGCCGAAGTATAACATCAAAATTTTATTTTTCCTTTTTTCCATCTTGGCCCTAAACTCTTTCTTTTCTTTCCTTAGATATGTTGCTGCTTTCACTTTTTCCAACTCCCTCTCTTGCAATCCCTTCACCAAATACTTCCTCAACGCTGTTGATGTTTCCGCTCATCTTTTTATTTTCCTTCGAGCCTTACCACCACAAATCGTTTTTACAATTAATTTCACCACCCCCGTTTCTCTTAGTTCCGGTCTTCTAACTTTGCCTCTTTAGTCAAGGGCACAGTTTTCTTCCCTTCCCCTACCAGGTGTCTCCCTTCTCGGTCTTTCTGTTCGGTAAATTAAAATAACCTATCATTTAACAAGTGCTATTTTCCGCATTAATTTATACTTTACTACCTCTTCTCCTTCAGTGATTTCACTTTCATAAGACCAAATCACCGCTCTTCTCCTTTTTATCAACTCCTTTTCCACTTCCGTCTTTTTCGTGCTCCTGTTCACTTCTAAAATCATCAAGTTTGCCCTGGCACTTCTTACACGTCTATCTATTTTATTAGAGTTGATCTCGGACATTGATTTTATTAATCCTAGTTTAATTATTGCCCTAATAATGGCAAATGAAAATTTGGATAAATCAAATTGTATGACAAACCACTATTTAATAAAGAAATTTTCGCTCTAACAAAAGTTATGACAAATCATTAATTTTTTGTAGTAGCCGTACAAATGGAGCGTGTTCTGCTGCTAGTGGATTTAACCTAAACTCTATCTTTTCAAGCGATGTGTGTGGACCTGCATATATAATATTGGACCTTTCAGTATAACAGTGGTGTTAGGGTATCAGGTCCAAAAGTATATACTAGAGAAGGCAAGTTTAACGAACTTCTTTGCAGCTCGCATTTTACTTTATATATGAATATTTTAAGGATAAATTTTTTAAGACAAACTCGTTTGGTGCAGGGCTGTTCATATACTGACTGAGCAACCTTTTCATAATTCGCGTTTGATTGGCAAATTGGACCAATTTACTTTCTATACGATGCAAGTAATAATTAATAAAAGGCAGGGGATTTCTGAACCTAGCTTGACGCGCAGAATATATATTTCATAAACAATATTTATTTGTAAGAACTATGTATATTCATTTATATTTTATATATTATTAATATTAATAATTGCCATTTCGAATTACTCATAAATAAAAAGTGTCTCAGTAACTGCCGTTATACTTTTTTATCTCATGTATTTGAAAGCTTTTTATATGTAATAGATTCTAATAAAATAACTAGTAGAAAATTAAATGAAAATCTCTTCAACAAAATTTACAATATTTCTGCATGCAGAAAAAGAGATTCTTTTCTCAAAGTAGTTTTCGATAATCTTTGCTGTGGTCACATCGATGTACAGAAGAAAACTGAACACTCATAATATTTAAATATTCCTCTACAATAAATGTTAATTTATTTATTCAGATCTTCTATTTTATCATTCAATTGTTTTTTTAATGTTTACTTGTTTAACAAAAATTCTGTCATCCCTATAAAATTGGACCTTGAAATATCTCCTGGGTCACGTATGACCCAAAAGAACGGCGGAGTGTAAAATGAATTATTTAATGATTGTTTGATTATTTTCTACTTAACGGTAATTAAAAAATTCTTATATTCTGTCTAGTATATCTTGAAAATTTATTCGCATCAAGGAAGATAAATAAACAGAAGTTACTTTAACTGAATATTTTTGGTACTGCCATTGCAGCTCCCTTATGGTCGTGATACCTCTCCTCCTTATCCTTTTCCTAAGCAGTGATGTTAAAGTCGGCCGGAGCCGCGAATTCGCTCAAGAATTGACTCAATCTTCCTCGGAGATTTCGGCAGGGCAGTGTCGCTGCCAACGCCGTAAGAGCAACGAAGATGGTGATAAAGCACTCTTAGGGCCGCATTATGTCTGTAGAAATACGTAATTACTGAGTGTGCGGAACACCCAAATAGTATAGGTCCGTCCACTTAGCGTCGCCACCAAGCCAAATTGAAGAATGAAATACACCATATTTGTTTGGCTTTTTTCTGCAAATTGTATGCTAAACAAAAATTTTTTTTGCTCTTTAAATTACCGAGAAAAGGATGGCGTCGCTAGCACGACGTCCACTCCGCGCCGCCACCTATACAAACTCACTAAAAATTATTATTATGAGATGAACGATTAGGGGATATTTTTTTCTTTTTTTGCTTTCTGATGAGATAGATTATTAGAGAAAAGAAGAGAAGAACTATCCCTAAGTCGTACACACCTCCCCTCGTTATCAAAAACGTTCTACAAATGTAAGAAGAAACTTTAAACGACGTAAAGATGTTCCAGAACTTTACATTAATTATTTAATGCTCCAAAATTTATCCCTCTGATAATTTCCCCCGAAAACTACCTTTTCACGTAAATGTGTGTAACGGAGCTTACATATACTTATATTAAACGTATAAAAAAAATTATGTTCAGTCAATACTTATAGCGGTTACTTTTGCTTTTTTTGCTCACCGGTAAAGTATAATACGTGCCCCAAAAAACTACCTCCAAGTCATACATGTCTACCATTCGTCATCAAAAACATTTTGAAAGTGGGTAACTCACCTTGAACATGATTTAGAATACCAAAGTAACCCTTGGAAATTTCCGCCTCATTATAATTTTCACAAAAAACTACTCTTCCGCCTAAATGTATGCAGCGGCACTTATATAGGTATGCAAAAAGCATTACAAAAATAAAATTAAAGCTGTGGAACTTATATATGTATGTAAAAAGTATTCAAAATAATAAAATTCAGAAACCACCGTTAGTAGATATTTTTAAATCTTTTATACTCTCTGAGGACATAATATAATACAAAAACTACCCCTAACTCATAAATATCTACACCTTGAGTTGAAAAAACGTTTTAAAATTGGGAAACTCACCTTGAACAATGTAAAGATGATCTAGAACTTCAAATCAATTACTTGACTCTTAAAAATGTTCTCCTTATTATAGTTTTCTGAAAAAACTATCCATCCACGTGAATGTATGCAGTGAAACTTATATATGTCCGCATAAAGCATAAAAAATAATAAAATTTAGAAAACATTGTTAGTGGTTATTTTTTTTTATCTTTCTTTGCTCTTCGATTACACATGATACGTGCCCCTAAAACCACCCCGAAGTCAAACATGCCCACCCCAAGTCAATAAAAGCATTTTAAAAGAGGACAAACCACATTGAACAATGGAAAGATGATATATAAGTTCTGCTGCACACATTCGAGTGAAAGGGTAGCTTTTTGGGAAAATTATAATGAAGGGGGAATTTTCAAGATTCAAGTAATTACTTGACAGTTCCAAATCATCTTTACATTGTTTAATGAGGTTTTTCCCTTTTCCAAACATTTTTTATCACGAGTGGTAGGTATATAGCTTCTTGTATGTATTTTTTTGGGACATGTCTTATAGTATATCGAATAGTAAAAAAAAAAGTATCCGCTATCAATGTTTGCTAAATATTATTGTTTTGATATGTTTAAAATAAGTATATGTAAGTTCCGCCACATACATTTACGTGGAAGGGTTGTTTTCGGGGGAAATTATAAGAAGGATAAATTTTGGAGTTTTAAGTAATTAATTTAAACTTGTGAAACATCTTTACGTTTTTTAAGCTTTCTTCCTACACTTTTAGAACATTTTTAATCATGAGGGGTGGTTTTTACGACTAAGAAGTAGTTTTTTGGGAAACCTATTATATGTCATCGGAGAGCCAGAAAAAAAAGAAAATCTCCCCTACTGGTTCATCTCGCTATAATGATTTTTAGTGAATTTTCATAGTTGGCGGCGCTGAGTGGACATCGCACTACTGCCTTCACCTTTTCTTCGGAAGTTTAAAGAGAAGAGAAAAATTTTTTTTGCATAAAATTAACGAAAAAAGGCCAAGAATATGGCGTATTCCATTTTTCAATTTTCCTTGGTGGCGGCGCTTAGTGGATGGACCTAGATAGTCTGTGTTCTATGTACTCATCGTGTGCATGACACGCTCTGCACCTATCGCTGGGAACTTCTTGACATAAGATGCGGTCACGGTATACTATGGTGGAAATGATACCCTCCTGGCACACGAAAATGAAACTGTCTGTACCTGAATTAAGCCCTGATGATATGAGATTATCACTCACTTACAATATTAACTTAGAATAGTTTGCAACCGTGAAAAATTCAAATCTTTGAATTTTTCCATTGTGGACGCTAGAGAAGGGTTTGCAGTAGGGTGGCAGCGGTGGGAGTTCCCGGAGTGGTGCAGATACTCAGGCGTTTTTGCCGCAGCACTAAGGTGCTCCAATGATTTCATTCATTCATAGTCAGGCCTAGCAAACTCTCCATGGGTATTGGGAATGGGGTTCGTCCATTTCGCCGTGTGGTGAAAAAATCAGAACTAGAAAGAATAAGCAGAATTTAAGACTCATTTTAGATTTTCAAAAAAGGGTTTTTACAATTATCTTGTGGAGTATAAAACATTTACTAAATAGTTTAAAAAGGTATTTATCGAAAAAAGTGGGTTTAGATCAAATTTCCACCGCATATATCCCGTGCAGTGAAAAAAGGTTCTTCTTTGAGAATTTTTTTTTGCTCCAAATCAAGCAATTGTTTAACCTTACCGTTATTTGGCCACGCTCAATGCATTATAAGCATAAATAACCTTTATTTAATTTCTTATTTTTATTATTCAATAATTGTAAAATGTATCATCAACATTCTATCTGCTCTTTCTAGTTCTAAAAATGAACCGCTGTCTCCCGAATCTTAGCTTTTCTCCAACGTCCGCGCTATTTAAAGAACATTTCAGAATACAATATCAGTACCTAGGTTAACTGCGATTTTTTTTATAAAATAAATTTAGTTGTCCACAAATATATGCTTCTTCTGAGATTTATGCAGATATAGCTATATAGCTGAGTATAATTTTTAACATTTTTTATTTTAAATTAGAAGAATTCTTTATTATAGACTACCAGGGTTGTGGGATGTACAAATTCAAATTTCAAAATGAGGACCATTATTAGACAATTCGTTGTTTGATAATATTCAAGAATACAAAACTATTTATAACGTGACTCACGTACTTTCATTATTTTTTAAAAATAAAAATTGATAACCATTTCACCCTCCATCAATTTGTTGACAAATCTTATGTGAATGAAGTAGGTATCAGGGGTCCACAATTCGATAGTCTTAATCTCACAATTTCAATTGCTGCTTTCGTTTCATTGCTAGAATTGCTGAATTCGTTTTGTGCACAAGAAAAAAGCCCAGCATAATATCTGAAATTAATAATTGTAGTTACTAAATGAAAGTTTTACATTATTTATGAGTAAGTGCTTATATTTCAATAAATTTAATTGTTTTTTTTAAATTGTCAATGTTTTCCAGTCATTAGAAAATCAGATTGTCAGTGGAAAATTTTTGTGCGCAGAATATGTTATTGAAAAACTACTTTTCATACAAATATTGTTGCATTCTTAGAGAATATCTAGCTTTAATTAAAATTCATGATTTTTTATAAACTTGAAAAAATAAAAAATTTCGTGATTCAAATTAAGAAAAGCATTGAAAAATAAGAAAATTCACCTGCACTGTTTTTCTGTATAAACATGTGGAATACTTAGCAGGACAAAAAAATTCGACACTTCATCTTCTGGCTTCTCAAGTTTTTCGTAACAGTTTTCCAAACTCCTGAAAGTGCCTGCAGGATCCCTGAATGCCAATTCTCCTAAATAGAAAAAATTGATATCTACTCAATTGCCTATATACTGCAATACTCGAATTTAATAAAAGTGTTTGGATTTTTGTTTTTTATTTATCATAAATTGCATTAAAAATTAAATCATATATTTTATAACTTTGGTGCAAATATAGTACATTAAATTATTTAATTGATTTTTATACGTGAATATGAATTTAAAAAAAATAAAACTCACCCATTAGCATTTTGTCGCAGAATGCCTGAACAGCTGTTTGAGCCAAGTTTCGTTTAGCCTTAAAATTTATTCTGTCCGCATCATGAAAGCAAAACTGAATAGAATCTATAATTCTTTCAAATGAGGATTGCAAAGTGTAATTTGAGTAGCAATGTTTTCGTACACAATTGAATACTTCATCTGGAAAAGCTTTTGAGTTTGTGAAATTCTTTTTTACACTACAAGACATAAAAAGGTCAAAGACATGAAAATTTGCATGTTGGGTAGTTTTTCTTAAATTAATTCCTTTCGATTCACAAATTCGTAATAATTCTGGAATGGTGAAGTTGAATCGCCCTTTTGCCACATCCAGTATTGCAGATCGTGTATCTATAATGAAATAAAAAAATAAAATTAATAAAAAATGTAATAATTGTGTAACCAATTAGTAAAAATTTGCTACAAAATTGGTATATAAAATTGATTCCACAAAAAATATACTAGTAATTTTATGAATAATATAAATACCTGTAGCAGTGTCATTTTTATCTTGACACCCAGTGAATATCTTTCTATTTTTTATCCACCTTTCGTACAATTTTATTGATGAATTTTTACACCATTTTATAACATCCTCTTGACAGCTCCAAATTTTCGAAAGCATTCTAAGAAAAAATTAAGTGATGTGCGTAATTTGTTAAATCTATTTTAATGATAAGGTTGAATTCACTAGAATTAAGTTCAGAATTAATGTTTAATTCCTTTAAGTCTCATTGAATTCTTTTTTATTTCATCAAATTCGATTAGATTGGCAGAAACTTTTATTGTCGAATGTATTCAACTATCAGAACGTTCATTTTTCTTTAATTTCTTGTATTTATTGGAATTCAGTTAAATCGAATTTTTTTAGGCTGCGTTTGATGACGCGGAAATCATACATTTTTGTATTTTCCTATATTAAACTTAGAAACGCACGTTAAAACCTTTATTTCACTGACTTCACGTTGACTTAATTTGATTATTTAGTGGAATTCATTTGAATGTCTTTGAATGAATTAAACTGTTTTAATGTAATTTAATTAATTTTGAATTAGTTTTAAATACATTGCGCTAAGCCCATGTTATTTTGCATATTTGGATATTTGGATATTAGAATATTATTCGACCGCGGGAGCTTGAAAATAGTTTTTTTTTTAAATTCAGGTATAACTAATTCCTGTTTACCATATATCGAATACTAAAAAAGCGTTTGTTTAGAAGTGGTTTATATTTTAGTTCAGATATTTCAAAAAACCATATTTCGAATACTGAAAAAGCGGTGGTTTAGAAGTGGTTTCTTTTTTAGTTCAGAGATCCAATACTGGGGGCGACTCCTAAAAAAAGGTCATTGGATAAAAGGAAAAACTGTTTCTAAGGAGTATAAACTAAAAAGGACTATAAAGGACTATAAAGGACTTCAAATTTTGATTAAAAAAAAAAATAATTAAAAATAAAACATTCTGTTTCGTGGTCTAACTAGGCAAGTTACAAAAAAAGATAAATTAGAAAAAATGGCGCATTAAAAAAAATACAAATTGGTTAATCACGTTTTAATAGGATGCGTAATTTATGCTTTATTCATAAGAAAACAACACAAAAAGTAACACAAAAATTGAATTTTTGGGGCAAAATACACAAACTACGAAAATAATAAATAGAAGAATATAATGAATTGTATTAATATAAATTGATTGAAATGATACATTTTTCGGGATAACTGAGAATAATATTTATAGCAAAATTAGGAACAAAAATATTAAATTATTCATTATAAAAAAAATTTCTACTTTATTTTGCAATAACTGAATAAGCAATCCCGGGCCGAGATGAAAAAATAAATTTAATATGTATGTGAGATAATAGTGTTGAACGTAATGTAGAAAAGTTCGCATTTTGGAAAAAATCGAGGGCGAAGCACAAGCTACGCGATGAGAATGTGTTCGTCAAAGCCGAAGGAACTTTAACAAAAGTTAATTCGCAATAACCAAATTACAGTAAATTATAGCAAAATATAGTTATATTTTACTATTTCCATAATAATGAAATATGTCCTTTGGTCCGAACTCTTGAAATGTAAGATAATAACTTGTATTAGGGAAAATTTCGACTAATAAGTAGTAATTTTAATATAAAAATTGAATTTAAACTTAACAATTACTAAAACAATTAAATACAGCCGATAATTAGTCGCGATTTTGTAAAAAATTAAATGAGTTGCCCCCTTTCAGATTTGTAAGCCGAAATGTAGTCATACTTTTTACATAAATAAGTTGATCTGGAAAATCCCTTAAGGTACGTATAGGCGTCATCGAAAGTTAAAATATTTAAAAATCAATATATTAACGAGAATCCAAAACATGCATTAGGGAATTTCATTAGAATAATATGTGTGAGAAGAAATTAGAGGACACTTTTTACATTACTGGTATTACTTATAGGAGTACAAGTGTAAATCGTGGATATTATTTGATATTTTTCGCATTCTTTCCATTGCAATCTAACATATATTTATTTGTTTTAACAATATAATTTTTTTGGGGCGCCTTGGCATGGCTTAGGGGGCGCCAACCAAGGGGGCGCAGCAGGGAAACCCCGGCTGCGCTCCATTCCAATCCGCCACTGCCTATACAGGAACTTACATAGGTTCCTGTATTAGACCCTATATAAATGCGCATTAGTTTTTCTTTAATCGTAAAAAGGAAGAAGAAAAAGAAATGATAAGAACAAGGCAATAAGAAACAGTATCTTTCAATTTTCATGCAGATTATGAATTATGTTGATATAAATTTATTGAAATGATACATGTTTCAGCGCAGCTTATTTTAAATTTCCTTGTTCTTAATTCTAATAATTTAATTTTAATATGGATTTATTAAAACACTTCGAAAAATAATTTTAAATTATTTTGAGTGTTGCCAAAGCTAAAAAATATTCGGTAATGGTCTTCATTTGAGAGTGACTGTACAAATTTTAAAATATTTTAGCTTCGCTTCAAAGTCTATTTGATTAAAAAAATGTCACATTTAAGATTTCTTTATTTAATAAAATTGTAATAGAAAAAAATATTTTATTATTTATATTATTGTATCGCGGTAAAATTTCAGCCATAACCACGTCTCACAACCGTGAGATAGGTGGTTACAGTCTGTAAAGGAATCAATACGACGATCCAGCAAAAGCCTCGTGGACCCTAAGAACACGGAGCGACCCAAGGACAACCGCCTTCTGCATTTTTCCCGCAAGTGTTCTAGCATATTGTTGACACGCAGGGATACTTTTTAGGCTATTAGCAAGTGAAAGCTTGGCACCTCCAAGAGCGCCGATGATAAGGACGATCAGTTTAACAGAATATCCCGGGTACAATCGTTGCAACTCCCTTATAAGGTCTCGATACCTTTCTTTCGTCTCATTCACCTTGGCTATGATGTTTTTGTCAGCTGGTGCTGAAAATTCGATAACGAACATGGTTCGCTTCTCGAAGTCAAGAAGAACCATGTCAGGCCTCGAGTGAGCAACAGAAACAATTGTCGAGAATATAAAGTTCCAGTATATACGGCACTTCCCATTCTCGACAATTGACTCAATTTCCCTAGGAGCATTTAGAGGAGCGATATTAAGGTGAATGCCGTAGGAGTGACAGAGATGGTAATAAAGTACTCTTAGTGCCGCATTGTGCCTTTGAATGAAGGCCCTGCAACTATCATCGGAAATGTCTTGGCTCAAAATGTGACGACGGTATGTTAAGGTGGAAATTACACCGTCTTGGCATGCAAAAATGAAACCCTCTGTACCAGACTTCAATCCGGGCGATTTAAGGAAAGCAAACGTTAGCTCACAAGACATTGACTGATCCTTCACATTTCTGTGGAAGAAACCGTGCATCCTCTTATCGAGGAGCTGTTCACGAAAGTTTTTCTCTTGTGCTTTCTTAATCCGAGCTTTCAGGAGTGAGTAATCGAGATAGATAAGATTTGATTCATTTTGCTCACCCCTAATACTGAAGTCAAGTCCGAGTGTTTCAGCAGCCTCCTCCGCTGTTTTGTACAAAATGCTCCTTTGCCCACTTCTTCGTGATTCCTGACCATTTTAAGAAGAGGGTCTCTTCCATTTGCAACTCTATGTGCTGTACCCAGAATAATCCTGTTGT
>NC_046657.1:171873795-171878680 GCF_010883055.1 Belonocnema kinseyi | reverse complement strand
AGCATGTTCGTTGCAGATACTTTGTTCCTCGCCGACAGTTCGGAAGACCAAATCTGTCGGATGAGACGTTTGTATCTGCTTCGGAGAGTACCCTTTATAGATATCACATCCTGAATGGGGCTGTGTGGCACGCCCAGGTATATATAAGTCTCTCCAGCGCAAAGGTGTCATATGGCGCTTCTATCACCGAGCTCAGGATCTTCAGGGATGCCATTAAGTTTTCCTTGCTTCAAATAAACCTTGGCGCATGTGTCCAACCCAAATTCCATTCCAATTTCCTTAGTATATCGTTCGACAATCCCCAGAGCTAGATGCAGTTGCTCTCTGTTTTTAGCATAGATCTTAAGATCGTCCATGTAAAATACATGAGTGACCTTGTACTTTCGATCTGCAGGTTTGCCGCACAAGTACCCGTCGGAACGGCGCAGTGCTAGAGATAGTGGCAATAATGTAAGGCAAAAGAGGAGTGGGCTCATGGTGTCGCCCTGAAAGACACCTCTCTGAAACGTGACCTTGTTAGTTGTCACACGATTTTTGCCACATGAGATAGTAAATTTGGTTTTCCAAAGTGGCATCAATCTCTCTATGCACCCAACTATTTGCGGATGAACCTTTAAGATTTCCAAAAGAAAGATGATAAGTCTATCGGATGTCGTATCGAAAGCTTTCCGATAATCAATCCAGGCCATCGATAGGTCACGCTGGTAGAATGCTGTATTTTTGCAGACACATCTATCCATGAGCAGGTTCTCCCGACATCCGGCTACGCCTTTCTTTGAGCCTCGTTGTTCATACATTTCTTGCCACACAGGTTCAATTGCCAGAACAATCCTATCATTTAGGATAGCTGTGAATATCTTGTAAAGCGTGTTCAGACAAGTTATTGGCTTGTATTTCTTCGGGTCAGCTAAGTTGCCTATTTTCGGCAGGACTATTGTGCGCTCTTCCACCAACCACTCTGGAATCGGCTCTTCCGACTTCAAATATGAGGGGAGAATACGGACCAAATGCTGATAGGTTGAAGAAAACTTCTTCGACTAGAAGGTTTTGATACAATCTGGTCCCGGTGCGGAATAGTTCGTCATCCTTCTTAATACTTTTTTCACCTCCTCGGTAGTGATGGGTGGGCATTCTTTATCAGGTGTTATCAAGGCAACATATAACTCCTTGAAGCTATTTATATTTTCTGAGTCTTCGTCCAGTCTATGCTGAACTTCGTAGACTTCTCTCCAAACTACTTCGACCTCCTCTGGTTTGGGTGGGTGCTCGACAGTAACTGGAGGGTCTTGGAAGAGTCGAGATGGGTCAGAAAGAAACTGTTGATTTTCTCTGACCCACCTCTCCCTCCGCTCTAGACTTCTCTTAGCGTCAGATAGTATCCGTATTCTATCAACAATATGCTGCCTGATGGTCAGCAGCTTTGACTTGTTAAGTGTGTGATAACGGGTCCGAAGTTCGCGCGCGAACTTTCGAACCTTGGCGGTAAAACTCCTGCCAGATGTGATGTAGTCAATCACACATTGAATGCGGGACGCGTACTGTCTTGCCCAGCCTATCTTTATGGCAAGTTGATGCATTTGTCTTTTGGTCTTATGATCAGCCGTTGGTTGTGTTTTACGGTTCGCATCAGCCGAAGCTCTCGCTGAATTATACACACAATAATTGATAGCCC
Source organism: Belonocnema kinseyi (assembly GCF_010883055.1). Classification (NCBI taxonomy): domain Eukaryota; kingdom Metazoa; phylum Arthropoda; class Insecta; order Hymenoptera; family Cynipidae; genus Belonocnema; species Belonocnema kinseyi. The sequence goes on along the minus strand of NC_046657.1, from coordinate 171,877,008 downwards.
AGAGGTCGGATTCACCGGAAAAATGTCCACGAAGCTCGTCATCCATTTCAGCCAGATCTTTAGGCTTGATAGAAACCTTGGTGTTGATGTTTCTCCGGGTCGTAAAGCATCGCTCTTCATCTATTGGATGCCTGCCCGCGGTTGGTCTGAGTGTCGCCTCTCTTTCTTTGTTGCCGGCTTGTTCTAGCTGTGGTAGAGTAGGCGTTCCGCTGACATAGCCCCTTTTACGGAGTAGTTCAGCATGTTTTCGCAGACGTTGTTGCGAAAAATGCGATAGCCCCGGGTGTTTCTCGCACCACAGAGCATGCAGCCGTGCCATGTAACCCCGTTCACGGGCCACACTTGCATCGTAGCATTCTAGCAAGTCGTGATTCAGTCGCTCCGTCCACCCAAAGGTTACGAGATCCCGCCGATCCATCGCATTGAATCCATTTTCATTGGCTCCCCCAGCTCTAGATTGGTCGGCATTGTTGGCCGACCCATTGTCGGCAGCCTTGCGCGTTCTGCTGTTTTGAACCGCACTTACTACAACTATGTTTGGTGTTGTCATTGTTGTTCCCACGAGAAGCTAGGGAAAGGGGTTCATCCATCTTTGTGGAGCCCCGCATGCATAAAAAAAAAATTAGTTCCTTATCACTATATTTACAAGTGTTGAATTTCTAGTAAATTAAAAATCTTTTCATTATGAAAAATTTAAGAAATTTCATAATTCGGTAATAATATATATTTTCGGCAATTTTTTTTATTGATTTGTGTATTCGTTCTTTATTTTTTATATTTTCTCAATATCCGTGCTGTTTGTTTGCTTGAATTATGTCAATTATTCCGCTTTTTCTTATATTAAAAAAAATAACAAGTAGGTGCATAAGTCTCATTTACTACCAGACTATACACTATGCAGGAAACTTGATTTTAGAGGGATTTCCATATTTATTTTGTAATATTATATGCACCCCTGGTTTGATCAATAAATAGTGACTTAAAAAGATGGAAAAAGGTCACACTTTTTCTATGTACATTTTTTTTAATTCGGAGTATGACAGTACGGTAAGCTAATAAATTTCATATTGGAAAATAACATAGAAAGTATTCATTTTTTTTGTCAGAGAAAAATATCCACTATGAGAAATCGAATTTATTTGATAATTACTAGGAAGCGAAATGCTCACATAACTAGCAAAAAAAAATTGGTTTTGATTCTGGTTAAAGTAGGTAAATTGAGTCTTAATGAAATATTTCATATAATAAAAGTCTACTCAATACAAAACTTAATAAATTATTATTGAAAAAATGCTCACTTGCATTCTTTCGCCGTATGATCATGTTTCACATACAAGAAAATGTGAAAATCAGAAAGATTACGATTTATTGTTAGATTATTTATGGAAGGAAAACAGTTTCTATTGTTGTTAATTATTTCCACACAATCGTCGTCTGTTGTTCTTATAAGTGAGTCTGAAAACAATAGAAATGTCTAAATAATTCGCTCCTCGAGATTATAAAAGATTCGTGTGAAGGTAAATATAAATAACTTTCAGTTTTACCTAATTCTAAGAAGGAGCATATTTGGTTAGCAGCTGACCTAGATAGATTTTTTTTCTCTTCCTCTTTTAAATTAATATCATCTTCAAAACAATGTGCGAAAGTGTCAATCACATTTTCAAAAATCTTTATGAAATTAGATTTTTCTAAACAGCTTGATTTTAAAAAAGTAGATGATTGAAAGCTCTCCAACGAATTTTTGTTAAGATCTGATATGCTTAGATCCCATAATTTTTTTGATGTGTTTGATAATTCTCTGCTGAATTCATTATTCGCAATTTTGAGAATTTCACTTATATTTAGAACTTTTGCTTCACATCTTTGCTTCACTTGGTGAATCGAGAAATTAAGATTCTTGCTATTAACGTGATTATTGTGATTTACATTTTGCGAAAGAGTTGAAGAAGCATAACCTAAGAGTGCTAGAAAACATTATTACTGAATAGATATGAAAAATAATAATTGATAAATAAGAAGTAAAAAATGAATAATTATAAAATTCTAATACTTACAGAAAACAAATAAAAGTAGACGAAAACTCTTAAAGTTTTCCATTATTTACTATTAGTTTATCAGTTGACACAATCATAACATATACCAATCATATTTTACAAAGATAATGAAATTAATATTCATGAGTTAAACATTACAAATTGAATAACAACGAAAGTTAGAATTTATAACACAATATCAAAACAAATTCTTTTATAAATTTTTAATTAAAAAAAAAATAACAACTTGGACTAAAATTTGAACGTTTAGAACACACAAGTCTTCAAACTGAATGATTCTATCAATCTAGACTCAAATACGTAGTTGTTTCTCGTATGTGCTGCACTTCCTGAATTACGAGCATCTTATCTTGGGTCAACGAAAGAATTAACCCGCTGCGTAACTGAATATTCACACGTATTTTTTTAATTGAAGAATTGAATTTTTATTAGCTTTCTTTTTTCAGAAAGTGTCTTTCACAATTTGCAGGTACATAATTTCAGATTGCGATAATTACTTTTATATATATGTTTGTAGTGGGCATTTTGCTTATTCTTTCCGCATTGCGGTGCAGATTTCAATTACTCGTTTGGATTTGTAAGTCGATTTAATTCAATTGATTAAAAGCAGAATGCATTTCTTCAGTTTAATTTAACTGAATTTACTGTTAATTAGTTTGTGGCCTATGTAATTTAATTAAGTTTACTTGTAATTTTAGGTTTATTTTCTTCACATTAAATATAAATCAATGAAAATTGAAAAAATAAGAACATTTGCTTTTTAATACTAGTGGCACCGATTATCAAGAATTTGTCGACATTTGTTTTTATCTAAGTAGTATCTGAACTAACATAGATATTTGACATTTTCTTACTGATTCTGATAGATTTTTTCAATTTTCTTCAAACCGCCAGAAAATGTTGAAAGGTTTAAAATTGACAAAAGAACGATGGTTTTTTTTCCTAAAAAAAAATTAAATTTAATTTTCTCAAAACCCCCAGAGGTTTTTTTTCAGAATTATAAAAAAAGTTTTTACTAATTCAGTGAATACATTCCATAAAAGTTAATCTTGTGTCTGCGTTGTTATATTGAAAAAGGCTCAAATGAGTTTTTAAAAATATGTGATATCTCTAACGAGATATCACGTGCCTTTATTTCGTTGGTTACAGAGTAAAGTCA
>NC_046657.1:171867577-171873695 GCF_010883055.1 Belonocnema kinseyi | reverse complement strand
TCGTTGGTTACAGAGTAAAGTCAAGATTAGAACTAAACTAGTGGCCCTGAAGCCCTCAAATATATAGGGCTGCTTATCTAATCGAAGGAGGAAGCTGTGACTTGGGCACAAAGTAAAATCTCATTATATGCATGGACCATATAAGTAAAAACTTTCAAAAATTAAAGACAAACAAATTCGGTGTATTTGAGAAAATCGAATTTGAAATGTCTGAGAAGAACTGCAAGACTAAAAAATTTTCGTCTGTATATTCTTGATAAAGGGCTTCACCCGTTTTAGTAGTTCAAATACTGATAACTTTGTCAACGAAATTTATCATGAAATCGGTTGAATACATGTCGTCTTAAATCATTTAAAAATCAAAATATTTCTTGCGGAAAGGATACTGTGACTTAAGAATGCACGCTTCACTGGAAATGAATTCGGCGACGCAATTACAGTAGAAATTTGCTTAAGTGATTCCTGATTAAGGGTTTCCAAGAATTGATACCGAGACGCGGGTCTGGGTGAGAGGAGTTGCCGGGGATGTATGGTGTCCACGAAGGCAAAGATATTATACAATATCTTTGACATAGGGGTGACAAAATACGAGCGCTGTGGTGAGGCGATGTACTCTAACGGCCTACCTGAGTAACTGCGCCATGTCGTTACGCTAATATTCTCGAAGCGGAAAGCACACGCGTTTAAATAGTAAATAAGCCTGATGGCGAGCTCGTGTCGACCACCAATAGGTCTCCGATGCTATAAGCTAAATGAAGCCCGTGGGAATTATTGGAATATTTCCTGCGATTGAATGAGCTTGTCTTTGATTTTGATAACAGCACCATCTGACACAGAAATATATATCTGACACTAATATTTCAAAGTCATTGTTGCAATGTTCAAAACTTAAAACTACGGTTTAAAATTAATGATTCAGTATAATATTTCTTGTCATTATTTGGTTGAGAGAGAAGGCTCTCATTTTAAAAAAGATGCTCAACGACCTGCAAACGTTTTCAGTACGTAAGCAGAAAACATATTTATTCCAACGTGTAACAGGAAACTTCCTATCACATTTTTGCTAAAGACTTAGTTTAGCCTTGTCTCCTCATCAGAAATACAATTTGCAAAATACTTTTTATCACGAAGTAAAATACACGGGAAACGGATCATGTGCCCCTGACTGCTTAGTCTCGGAGTCCCTCGATTTATGGTCAGCCTCAGTTTCAAAAACGACATTAAATCCAGGATTCGCTTTAGTTGAATTTCCTTAAATATTTTTGAATTCCGTCTAATTCAATAGGTTCCATAACCATCTAAATGAAGACATTTTTCTTCCAATTATTGTAGTGACATCCTACAATGTAAAAACTGGAGATCTCGTTTTTCACTGTATCATTTTAAGGGGTCCTGTTTCTAAATAGGAAAATTTCAAGCATATTATTTTATATTTGAAATTAGCCTAATGATTAAACTTTTTCATAGTGGTAAATCAATTTAAGAAATTTCGTAAAAAATAAAATTTTCCTCTGCTCGCCAACTTTTTCAATTGCATTATGTAGTTGGAATAAGGTAAATTATTAAATTATTTATTTAGGGTAATTAAGTTGAAATTTTCATTTATATATAACCCTGAAAATAAATATAGTACCGACGAATAAAACATATCAAACTGGAATATATAAAAAAAATAATATCTAACTCTCAGGATGGTATAATTATTACTTTTTCAAAATGCTCGCAGTGCGAGCACATGGCCGCATCGCGCTGCGCGCGCGGCTTGCAACTTTAGGTGTGACTGTCGGTTCTCGTGCTTCGCACTCTGTTTTTTTATTTCTCCCATATTTGTACAAACCCCTTTCAAAATTAAAAGTCAAACCTCTACAACTGTAACTTAATGATTGTTCATTCTTTTTTGTTAAAGATTCTTCAACTTTAAAGAAAATATTCTTAACACATGGCCTCGCGCTTCGCGCTCAGTTATGTATTTACCTTATACTACGCGCTTGCTTTTTGTATTTCTCCAAATCTTGTACAAAGAGCTTTTGAAATTAAAAGTCAAAGCATTTACAACTGTAATTTGGTAATTGTGAATTCTCTTTTCTTAAACCTTCTTGGGCTTTAGTAAACACATTCTCATCACGTGCTTTCTGCTTGGCACTCGATTTTAACTAAAATGTAAATATTTCTACATTATGTTCGACACTATTATATGAAATATATAATATATTTAATTCTGTACCATTTCTAATTTAGATATTGCAAAATAATGTACAAATTTTATTTTTTATGGTTACTTTAATAATGGCTCCTTATTTTTCACAATTCTAAAATTTCAGCTATCCTGAAAAATGTATACTTTCATATAATTTCTATAAAAAATTGTTACTAACAATTTTATTGAAACTTTTGTCGTTTTTCCTAAAATTAAATTGTTTACTATTATTTTTATTTTTCAAGATTTAAGCTAAAAATACTCAATCCTGGCGTAAAGTAGTTCGATGAAAATTTCTAGCCATAACTTAGGCCAAACATAATGTCAAATAAAATTTAATTGTAGTTGTGTCGTTTTTCCTAAAAGCTAATTTTTTTATTTCTAATATATTTACATAACAAGTGTTTATAGCAAAACTTGTAGATCTTTTTCGGTGAACAACTCTTGTCTTTTTAATTTTTTTCTCCTCTTGTTTCGTTTTTCCAAAAATTAATTTCTTTTTAGTTTTAATCTTATTTTCTACGATTAGAAGAAAATCTACTCTTACTATCTAAGAATTATTATTATATAATTTATGACAAAACTTGATCTATTTCTAAAAGAGCAACTTTTGTGTACTCGTTATTTCTGTAGCTTCTCTTGTTTGTCCAAACATTTAAATTCTTTGCTTTCAATTTTGCTCTTTACAAACAAAACAAATACACTGTATTCGATCGAAAAGTGGCTTATAACAAATCTGCAGATCCTTTTTAAGTGGACTTTTTTTGTCTAATAATCTCTTTTGGTTTCTTGATTAGTTTGACCGCAAAATAGAATTTTTTATTTTGCCTTATTTTTTGTGTGATTAAAATGTCAATTTTTGATTTTTTAAACAAATTCAAAAAATTGTTATGATAATCTTGTCGAGCCTTTAAAAATCAACGTCTTTCCCTGGTCTACTTTTTTTCGTAGTGCTTGGTTTGGCTTAAAATGTTAATTTTCGATTTTTTGGGGTATTTTGAAACTGCTGTAACTCTGACAATGTTAATTTTATCAAAAAAAGTCATGCGGATAAATTGTTTGAATTTTTTTAGTACTATGAATAGCCGCCCATCGAATTTTTAAATTTAAAAAAAAAATGGTATTAATAATTTTCTGAATGCTTTAACTTTTTGAGTTTTCATCCAAAATAGCTGCATAACGAACTTGACCTTAATAACGACATACAGACATACATACAGGAAGAAATAAAGAAACATTCGTAAAAACCTGTTTTTCGGGTTAGAGGGTCTCAAAACATGAATATTTTTTTTCTGATTTATTTATTTATTAATTTAATTTAATTTATAATAATTTATTTATTTATTAATATTTATTCTCTGATGATTATGATAAAATGACGTACCTATCAATTAAATTTTCTGGAAAACTGATTCAGGATTAATTTGAAGTAAATCACAGCAATTATTGTAGATTCTGTTTTAAATTGTTTTTCTCTAAATAGTACACCATACCGAATATTCTAAAAAGTACATCAAATTTATAAGGAAAGAAAGATTTGACACTGCAGTGTAGTTTATACATTTAGTAAGCCGCAGATACACGAATTGTTTTATTACAAATTTTATACTTAAAAATCCGAATTAATTTCTTCATAGTGTTATAATATGTGAAAACAATAGACTTTCATACAGCGCCCGGTGCTCGTTAACGTACCCTTATATTCAGCGCCCGCTTACCAAGGCCACGCCCCCAAGGCTTGGCGGGAAATATCTCGGAGACGTATTTAGCAGATAGTGAGAGAAGGTGGTTTGTGAAAATACTGCTTGTGAGAGTCTATTTTATGTTAATTCAATCAAAATTAAAGTTAGATATAATATTTAAAAACATATTTTTCTACATTTTGATTCCAATTTGATGAGTTATAAATTAGAGAATATTTTAATTTGATTAAATCGCTCTACTCTTTCTCATTTTATATTAAAACATTTAAATTAGAAATCACCAATTTCCTAAATGCCTGTAATTTACAATGGAAAGATTTTAAATATTTAATTATCTAGAAGTCCTTTATTGAAAAAAAATGATACTTACAATTATCTACTTACAAATGTTTATTTTTTTCGTGTTATTTGTGCCTTCTTATTATTCACTGAAATTCCGCCAAGTTCAATTTTGAGGCTTTTAATTCAAAAAGATAAGGTATGCTTCTCTCAAACTTGAAACTGTTTTGAATACTCAAATTCCCTCTTTGGTGAAGTTTTTGAAATGTTCTTACATTGAATTTGTCAAAAAATAAATCCAATATTTCATTTGTATACAATTTTGAGTTATTTATGAGCTTGTAACTCTGTATTATCTGTGGCCAATTTTTAATGATCCCATTGAAGTTCAACGTTGAAAGGATATAATATTAAATAATAAATGACACCATTTTAAATAATTTATCTTTTCCTTGTTAAAAAGCGTTTCTGTTTGTCATTGAATGATATATTAGGTGCGTATTGCCAGTACCACCGCAAAGAAATTGTAATATTTTCATTATGCCATAATTTTGTGCTTTTTTTGGACACCGATGCCGATTTTTGGGCTCTTTTAGTTTTTTTTTTCAAAAAACCGACTGTGGTGCTTTCGGTGTTGGCGGCCAACACCTCCACTACAGAAAATTGGATGAAATAAACAAATTAACCGCGCCAGAATTTTGGACTTTGGCACCTTCTTTAAATGATGAGATAGGGGTTGGTTTTTAAAAATTAATTTTTGCATGATTGAAGAGCCGAAAAAAGCACAAAATTATAATATGCTTAAATTTAGTTTGAGTGCGTATTTTATTTTAAGAGTAGCTTTTTAAAGAAAGGGGTTGTTTTTTCAAAATGAATTTTTGCAGTTTTTGAGAACCTAGTGGAGGTGCTGGTGACCAGCACCTCCACCGAAAGTCGGAGTTTGGAAAAAACCGAAATAGCCCTAAAACCGACATCGGTGCCCAAAAAAGCACAAAAAAAGCACAAAATTTTGGCATAAAGAAAGTATTCAAATTCCGTTTTGATGGTGCTAGCGCGACGCACCTTGATATTATTTAGTTAAAGTACTTGAAATGATTATCTTCTTTTACATTCTTTGGCTTCAAGAACGGATGAAATATCAAAAGATATCTATTTATTCAAAAGAAGTATTAGAGATTATTCTGAATGAACAAGCCAAAATCAGATGTGTAGTGCTTACCGAAACATGAAAATTCTTCGAAAAACAAAAAATTGTTTACCATCCTTCATTTTCGAAGAAATATTTCCTTATCCGATTATTGTAATTCTCCATTATATGTTTTGAATGAATAAAATTCAACCTTTTTAGTCAAATACTTTTGTGTTCATAATATACTCTTTACTTTGGATTTTTGTGACTCATATGTACTTCTTCTTTATTCATAATGTGTCCCCTAAGGGTTTACATGACTTCCATTGCTTACAACCGCTTACATATATATTTTTTTAAATGTTATCCTTACTATATACAATTGAGCCTCTTGCGATCAAAACGGGACACACTCGAAATGCCTTGGTTTCAGTTGGCTTCTTCGTTATTCTCGTTCTTGATTTTTTTTAAGTTGGATTTTCAATTTCTTTTAATTAAGATATGCTTTAAAAAATTGTAAATCCGATTCGAAAAAATCAAAAACGAGAATAAGCAAGAGGCCAACTGAAACCAAGGCATTTCGAGCGTGTCCTGTTTTGATCGCGGAAGGCTCAATTATTTACAACTATTTACATGAAGTCTTATATCCAGGGTTGTTGCGGATGCGAAAATTTTGACATCCGCGGATGCGAATGCGGATTTTTAGAGTTTGACATCCGCGGATGCGGATGCGATGCGGATGTCAGACAGAACATTTTAAAGATAAATAATTATTTCTAATTCTTAAAAAGCCAAAGAATAGAACTTTAA
>NC_046657.1:171858838-171867477 GCF_010883055.1 Belonocnema kinseyi | reverse complement strand
AGCCTTCTCTGGCTCTAATCTTTTTCTGAGAGGATCGTATATTAGGCCAGCTCCACTAAACAATTGTTCGCTGGGAACGCTAGCTGGTGGAGATGATAAAAACCTTCGAGCTATTTCCGACAGAATTTTCAGTTCACTCTAATTAACTTTCCACCAATTGAGTGGATTTTCATCTAAATCTAGTCTTTTTTTATTGCGATACATAACAAGTTCTTTCCGAAGAAAAATATCGGGGCTACTGTCGTCAGGTTCTCCTTCACCTTCATCTTCGCTTGATGAATCTAACATCATGGCAAGATCGCTTTTAAAGCCACTCTTATTACCCATACCAGATGTCCCTGGTTCAGGATCGAGAGCATCTTCCAATCTCCTCCTTTTTGATGTTTCCCAACTTGGTGACGATTCAGGAGATCCAGTGGAAACTGGATCATTTACGATCTTCAAAATAGCATCCTTTATTTTTTCTTCCGTGACTGGTTTGAAAAATTTATGTTTATAGCGAGGGTCTAAATACGTTGCAATAGCAAATAAATTGCTATCTTCTAAGGAAGAAAACTTAGCTGAAAATTGTGTTTTCAGAATTGATGCTGCCAACTGAATCGGATCTGTCTCTGTTGGTTTCGCTAAATAGTCGTCAAGTTTTTTAAGAAGCATTTGAATGATGGGAATCACAGATGATATGAGAGCCTGTGAGCTACTCATTTCATGAGTGGCTTCTTCAAAAGGTTTCAGTAGTTCAAGACAACATTCTATTACTTTCCACTCTTCTGGAAAAATTGATTCAATTTTGTTGTCATTTGTGTAAAGACTCAAAGCATCTTTTATCTTAGTAAAACGCTCAAACATGTACTCTGTGCTGTTCCAGCGCGTCTCGCAATCCTGGAATACTTTCAGATGCGGTTGATTTAGTCTATCTTGAATTTTCTCAAGTTGCTTTTGAGCAATAGTTGAATGGTTAAAATGAGTTGAAATTTTTTTACATTTTTCTTTGACGTCTTTTATGTTTTCCTGTGATTGGAAACCATGTCTTATAGCAATCTGCATCTTATGAACGGTACAATCTAAGTCATCTAACAACACTAATCGCATACCTCTTTTCATGTTGGAGCCCTCGTCTCGTACTATGCAATGCACTTTTTCAGTTGAAATATTCCATTCAGCAGGCATTGTCTTGAATTTTTCTGCAATTATGTCACCAGTATGACGGTCATCAAAAGTCTCGCATTTTAATACAATTGACGATCGCTCAAATTTATCTGATATTCCGTGGCAAGTCAGACTAAGCAAAGAAGCACCTGAACTGGTATCTGTCCATATATCTGAAGTAAATGACATATGATCATAGTTTCCAATCATTTCTTTAACTTTCCCAGCCACTTTTTCATACAATTCATTGCACAAGAAATCAGTAAAAAAATGCGTCCTCTACAATTATATTTCGGAGCTAATTCTGGCACAAGACGGCGAAATCCAAGTCCCTCCACAAAGTTGAATGGTAAATTTTGAAGCGCTATCATTTCTCCAATAAGTTTATCAATATTTTTCGAATTATTATTGTTAAATACCCACTTTTTTTCATTTTTTAGCGCTTCCTCCAACGAAAGCTGTTTCTTGGCTTCTTGTAAAGGAGTTACAATTTTATCTAAAACAAAGAAAAAAAAAATTATTTTTTTGTGGATTCGAACGAATTTCCGGGCGTTTTGAATACAAATTCGAAAAAAATTTTTTGTAATGCATTTTTGGACCACCCTACTGTACATTCGTTATTCCAATATTTCAAATACAATTACATACCTGCATCACCTTTTTTTTCTTCATCTTGTTCTCATTATATGCGGTTTCGAATAAAAGAAACTCTTCCGGGTGCATTGATTTCAGGTGATTTTTCAAGGAAGTAGTAGTACGCCCCTTCCGCGAGTAACTTTTACCACATATTTTACACTCAGACTTCTCCGAATTATTTTTGTCTAATTTAAAGTAAGTCCAGATATTGCTTTTTATTGGTGGCGTCATTATTTACTTTTTCACTCAGTATTAAAACACGAAATATTGATCAATTTCACACAAAAAAAAAACACAATAAGCACGGTTTTCAGAGACCGTATTAGGTTATTAATTATATGCAATGAAATACATGACTCAAGTCACGACGATAACTAAACCAAAACAAATAAAACGTCGTCGTCATCCTATGGCTCAATCAGCGAAAGAAAGCGAGCACGCGCCACTCTGACACCGCCCACTTTCTTTACATGTCGTTACTTGTTGGCCGCTCTTGGGTAGTAGATCGACATCCGCATCCGCGAAAACTCCGCATCGATTGATGCGGATGCGGATGCAGATGCAGATGTCTAAATTCATGCGGAACATCCGCAATTGCGGATGCGGATGCGAATATTAGCAACACCCCTGCTTATATGTAGTTCCTCATCTCTATTTCCTGTGATAGCGCAATTTAGGACTTATTAGCAAATGAGTGAGCGAGCTAACGAAAGCGAAAGTGCAAGCGAGAGAGAGAATGAGAACGCAAACGCATCTTAGTTTGCTTGTACTATTGCATAAACATTACTTACCATTTTTACGCTTCTCATCGAAACGACTTCAGTTTCCTTTTTTCTTTCACTTTTTTTATACCTCCAATTTGCCATTATTTTAACATGCATTATTTCATTCTCTGTTATTCGCTACTTTTGTACCCTCAAACTCCTTTATCCATTCTTCTCCTAATTCACCCTTCCCTAGAATCTTAACAAAATTCTCTTGCCAGCTTCCCTCATCTTCCATTCCTCTCCTACATCCTTCCCATGTATGCTCCCATGTTTTATCCTACTACTTACATATTCTACACTTTCTGTTCTCTTCTTTTCCCAATACATTCCTTCCATTACCTCGTTTACCAATCTAAATCTTGCGATTCTTGCCCAACTTCTCCCTCCCCACCTCTTTTCAAACTACTTTGGCACTTCTTCCTTTTTTATCATCTTATACCATTTATTGCATTATCAATCCTCTACAATTCCCCATCTTTCTACAGTTCCAACTTATATTTATCTATCATTAAAGAACTCCCTCCTTCCTTCTTCCCATCTCGTTAATTTGATCGCTCTTCCTTTCCTCTCTTCTACTTCCATTAAACACCTTCTCACGAACTCCCCTCCCTTTCCCTCCCTCAGCTTCGTCTCAAATTTCCATGCCCTCTTTTCCGCTCTAATAATTAACTTATCCTTTTGCGCTTCTTCTCTCACCATATATCCTGGTGTACTCCAGTCTGCCCCTAGTGTCCACCTTATATACCTTTTTTGTAAACTCTAAATATCTTTACTTTCTTCCCACCCCCATATTTCTGCTCCATAACTTAATACCGGACATACCAGTGTATGGAATAACCACATTCTCCTTTTTAAATTTTTTTTTACCTACTTTTTCCTATTCCCTATATCTGTTTTATTACCCCTGCTGCTATTTTTATCCTTTCTCTTATATGGGCTATATGATCTCCATTCGCTTGCAAGATATATTCCAAATATTTAAACTCTTTTACTCTTTGTCTTTTCTACATTTAAATTAAACTTTTTTCTATTTAAGTATTTTTCTAGTCCTGTAATTAGGCCCGCCGCCCCAAATTCATCTTCCGCCATCAACACTATGGCTTATGCGTATGCTAGTGTACATATCTTATCCTTTTCTATCCTAACTCCTCCCCAAACTTTTCTTCTCATTTCTTCTCCCAAGTCTGATATTAATATACTAAATAAAAGTGGGCTCAGAGGATAAACTTGCCTTACTCCTCTCACCAACCATAAACTATATGCTACTTGATTTCCTACCTTTACTCTGCTTTTTGCCTATTTAAAAATTTCCGATACTCTCTTTATTAATCCCTCCCTTATCCTCTTTTTCACCATAACTTTTTCTATTTCGCCTCGGTCTAATGTGTCAAACGCCGCTTTTAAGTCCACAAACATTGCTATCATTGCCTCTTTTTCCCTTTTAATTCTCTTATTTACCAGAAAGTTTAGAACATATATATTGTCCATAACCCCCATTCCTTTTCGAAAGACTATCTGATTCGGTGGCTCTATCTCTTTTCCTTAACTTTTTTCTTCAATCTCTCCGACAAAACTCTTACATATACTTTATACAGTACTGGCATCAGGTTCACACCCGCATCATCTTTAACCTCATCTCCTTTGCCTTTCTTCACTATTGGTATCAATACTCGTTCCTTACATAACTCTGGCCACCCCTCTCTTCTTCATACTCGATTACACATTATCCACGCCCATTCCTCTTGTTCCTTCCCTCCGTATTTCCACACGTCATTTGGAATCTCATCCATACCAAGTGCCTTCCCGTCCTTCATTATTTCTAAAATCTAAAATATTTCTTCCCTTGTTATGTCCTCTTCCTCATCTCTTTCTCTACCATATTTTTCTCCCTTTTTAATTTTGCTCTCTACGCCTCCTAGCAAATCCAAGAAATATGTTTTCCATCATACCGTTTCAATATCTTGGTTTACTCTTTTCCTTTTTCTATTTACTACATTTCATACCTCTTCTTCCGTTCTAGCCTTCTCCGCCTCTTTCTCAAACCTTTTATTCTCTTCCTCTTTATATGACCACACAACTCAGTATACTCTTTCTTTTTTCCCTATATTCTTCCCCATTACTTTTGTCTTTTCTCCACTTTCTTAATTTCTTTCTGACCTATTTTTTTATTTACAGTCCTCATTCCATCTACTTCTATTCTCCCTTAACCAACTTCATTTTTGTTTGTGCACTCTAATCATATTTTTATTTCTTCCATTATTTTTTACATCTCCTCGTCCTCACTTCCCTCTCCCATTTTCATATTTCTGACCTTTTCTCTAAAATGTTCTTTTCCTTCCTATGACCAATCCCCTTTCCTACCTTTATTTATATATTTGTGACCGTCCGCGAAGAAAGGGAAATTACGTGCCAAAAATCGATTTTTAGGTTCTTACACCAATCGATAGTTGTTGAGTTGCTCTTTCATTTGCAAAAATCAGAAATTTTGAAAGTTAATTACTCTTTTTGTTATTAAGCTGAAAATATAAGCATGATAAACGTAGTCGGAGACCGAACGAGAGGATTACGAAATCTAGCCCCACTACTTACCACTACAGCTGTTATGCGCTGCGTCCGTGAGCTCCACTGGCTCACGGATATGAGCGCCTAAAGATGCAGTGGTAAGTGGTGGTGGTTCTTTTCGTTGACGCCTTCTCCACTACTCAAATGCCTGCTTGTGGACTCAGCTACGATCGTCCATACTGCTTTACACGCCAAACAAACTAACCCCCCAGGCAATCCACAAACTGACTCAAACACTCAAAATATCGCTCACTTTTACAATTATATTATTTTTTTCACTCAAACTCTCACTCAAACACACTTCCTTCATACTCTGCCCATTAACTCACCTCAAATCTCACTGTAATTTACTGAATTCAGCAACACACAACCACCGCTGCCAAACACTTTCACGCCGGAAACGGAAGTCCGACTCATATATACTTAAATCACCGTGTTTTTATTACCAATTTTAGACCATTCTTTCCTAAACTGTAAATTACTTTTTTCTATAATTATGTGATTATATCCATTTTATTTATGGTTCTAAGTTATCACAATTACTAATATTTTTATAATTATCACAGGCCTACAAACTTTTTTCTTTTATCAGAGCCAAGGCCCGAAGAGCAGTGGATCGAGGCAAGAACGACCACCAGGCCATGGAAACTCGATATTCTGTTACATAAAGCATAATTCGGATATGCAAAATTTTGCAAAATCTTCCAAACGAAAATTAGTGGTACGTCGATTTTTATGAGAAAAAACATTTAAAACCAAGGTTTTATGCGTTTAGCTTAGCCAATACACAAAATTTCGCAAAATATTTTCAGTAAATTTGTAGATCTCATTAGGATGCACTTTTTTTTGAACATTTTTTTCTACGGGGGATATTTTATGAGAAAATTAGTGATACACCTGATTAAATTCAACAGCTTTCAATCCAATAAACAACGTTCGCATTCATAGTACTTACGGACGTGTGTTTATTGCGTATATTCATTATTTTTGAGATTTCCTTCTCCCCGGTTCTAATCAAGGTGGATGAAACATATAATATTTTCAGTCTAAGTATGATTTTACAAAAAAAAGAAAACACACTTCAGTGGTTACGACAAATCAAACTCATTCCAACTGAACGATTTTGCTCAAAACACAAGAAGGTGACTCTTTTGGAATCTGAAATCACATTCTGACAGTTCTTGTGTCATAAAGCAGGCAAGCATAGTCATACTAATACCGATGCGGAAATTACGTGTTTTGAGAGGTGCCACATTTCCGCAGCGGACTGTATGCTCATTTCATACTATTTCGCTGTAGGGTTCAATTTTGGATGAACGATCCGGGAAAGCACCATCGTAAGCGGTTAGTCAATTTCGCGGAAAACTGTTGCAGACCGCTTCTCTTTCTGTAGGGAGATCTAAATGTTTGCTCTTGACTGTAAATTCGAAGAGGAAAGTCGCATAGGAGGTGTCGGTGAAGTAGTTGAAATAGATGAGTGCAAGATCGGCCTTCGAAAATACGAGCAAGGGCGTGTAGTGGAAGAATCATGAATCCTCGGAATGATCCAAAGAGGACATCCCTACAGCTATTGGTTGAAAATCTGTTCTGGAAGTAAGAGAGATCAGGCTACTTCAATAAAATTAATAAAGAAGCACGTAGCGGAAGGGACGTAGATCAACATCGATTGTTGAAAGGGTTATACTAACCTGGAAGGTCATGGTTTCATCCACAAAACTGTGAATCATTCCGAGGAGTTCGTGAATCGCGATACCGGAGTGTAAACTCAAAACGTCGAGTTTAAACAGAATTTTTAATAAAAATAAATGTAAATATATTATATAGTAATGAAATCATAAAAATAAAAAATAAATCAGATCAATGAAAAAAATGGCAAAAGATGGAAAAAAAGACAAGAAATATGCGCTTTATAGTACTCTAAACTTTCAGCGGTGAAGAGCGTGATTAGGTGCCAAGCCGAAATAAATAGAGATTAAATGAAAAAAGAAGATCGAGTGTAGAGGTAGGTGTTTGACCAATATTATATCTGTAATCAGTCACAGGGGAGCTTTGCCGCCCACCGCTAGACGTTCGAAAGCGATAGGCGTTTGACCAACATTATTTATGTAGCCAGTTACAGAGGAGTTTTTCCGTCCCCCACGGGACCTGGAAAAGGGGTAGGGTTTTGAACAAAATTATTTCTGTGACCAGTCACAGGGTTATCTTCATACCCCCCACAGGACCTGGAAAAGGGGTAGGGGTTTGGCCAACATTAATTCTGGGTAGGGGTTTGACCAACGTTATATCTGTGAACAGTCAGAGTGTGGCCTTTCCGCCTCCCACCGGACTTGCAAAAGGGGCAAGGGTTTTAAAAACATTATTTCTTTGACCAATCACGGGGATGCCTTCACAACCCCCACGGGACCTGAAGAAGGGGTAGGGGTTCGAACAAGATTATTTATGTGACCAGTCACTGGGGTGCCTTTCCGCCACCATCATTTCTATGACCAGTCACAGGGGTCCCTGTTCGCCCTCCTTGGCACCTGGAAAAGAGGTAGGGGTTTGACCAACATTATTTGTGTGACTAGTCACATGGGTGTTTTCGAACCCCCAACGGGACCTGTTAAAAGGAAAGAAGGTTTGACCAATATTATTTCTGTGGTCTGTCACAGGAATGAATTTCCGCTCCCCACGAGTATAATCAATTATGGATCAATTTCTAATACTCGAACGTGAAGTACAGTTCAGCTCAAAATCGCTTACTCACTAATTTTTTTATGTACTCTTGTCAATTTGGGCTTTTATGTACTTTTGTCACTTTGAAGAAGATCGGTTGAAAATTTTGAAAATGACCATTCCACTGGTTAAAGTTGGCGAAACGTGACTTTACTTTGAAATAAATTTATGATCAAACAAAACAAACATATTAAATTTTTCAGCAAAGTGCGTTGCTTATAGTCTTTGCTAATATATAAAAAATACACCATACATATTTGAAGCATTTTTATCAAGAAATGGCTGAATATTCGCGAGTTGTGTTTTACAAAACATTATTTTTTAATTCAAATATTTTCAAAGTTTTTATTGTTTATCTTCAGTAATAATTATCGAAGGAAAAAGTTTAATGAGAAAAATGCGTCAGTCATGTCAAGGTGAATACGAAGCTATATTTTATTTCACGTTTCGTCCACTTTTTTATCGATAGATTTTCCCGGGTGGATAATATTTCTACGTGGTGTCGAGCGCGTATAGAGTTTTTGCATCCTTTATCTCAATTGGTAACCTGTTTTGGCTTTTAAGGCCATGTGATAAGTGGATCATGTGACTAGATTCCTACCTAACTGACGCGTTTATTATTTTCTAACTTATTTTCAAACCAAGCACCACATCGAGTTAAAAATTTGAGATAATAAAAAGGAAGCCCTGAGAAAGGTGAGTCGGGTCCTAAATTTTAATACAGTCTGTCAAGTTAAAGCGTGGGTGGCTTTACTCGCAGTCGGTAAGGTGTATCGACATGATTTTGGTGTCAAAATATTAAGAAGAGCTCCC
>NC_046657.1:171778005-171858738 GCF_010883055.1 Belonocnema kinseyi | reverse complement strand
ACAAGATGAGAATTGAAAGCAAACTGAATGTTAAATCAAAAAGCATGAAAGAGGGAGCTCTTCTTAATATTTTGACACCAAAATCATGTCGATACACCTTATGGACTGCGAGTAAAGCCACCCACGCTTTAACTTGACAGACTGTAAGTATGAAAAAGTTTTTTTTGTAAATAATTTTTATCTTAAATAGGGAGAAGAAGCGCACTTTATCTGCCCGCGGAGCGGCAGTACAATAGCACTTTATTGTACTGCAACGAGCGGCACGTTAAGTGAGAGCAAGGAGGAAGAAGTGAGTGAGAAGTGAAAGAAAAGTGAAAGAAGAGAGTGAGACGAATTCATTTTAAACCTCTAAATTTAACTACGAAGTGGATTTTGGACTTCTAACGTCACCTCACGTGCGTGCGTATGCAGCACAATCAAGCGCCGTTTTCCAAAAAAAGAGCTCTTATTCTGCTCGTATAAAGTTCAACTTTACTGCCTAGGTACATGTTCTACTATTTTGTGCTTTTTTCATCATTATTAAAATTCAGGACCAAACCCACCTTCTTTAGTGCTTCTTATTTTTTATCCCAAATTTTTAACTTTATGTGACGGTTCGTGTGAAAATAAGTTAGGAAATAAAAAGAAGCGATGGTAAAGTAGGAACCTGATCAAGTGACCCGCTTGTCACGTGACCTTAAGGTTTATCGTAGAGAATGCGGGGAACTTTAAAAGTCAAATGAAGTTAACCAGTTCTGGTGAGGAAATTGGAATAGAATTTCAGTCACTGATGATAGAATTTCCTAGAAATTTGGAAACCACGTTGTGATTTTAGGCTACGAAGAAAGAAAGTGAAAAATGTATACACAATAGTATACTCGTTCGAGGTGCGAAACTGAAACTTACTCAGTGTCTACACAGACGCTAGACGTAGAAGGGGCCATACATGGCAGAAAATTTAAGAGTGTGCAGACTAAACATTGTCTGAAAATAGATAAAATTATAAAAACTGTAACATTTCTGTTGTTGCACATAGCATACTCGATAACAGTTTTATTTAATAAGGTAAAACACTCGATAAAATTAAATGTTTTTTTAAAGAATTTAAAACAGCTCATTTATGTTTTACTGATCTGATAAATCTTTCAAATATACTTTTAAAATAATAAATTATCTAATGTCCATAACTATGTCGCCGCTCTTAAAAAATGTGTAATTTCTACCAAAAAAATTATCCTGACCAGTGCCCGGTCGGCTGCTGACCATTAAATATAGCCTGGTTTGGTCAGGCCAATAACCGTCCGGTTGCGGATTACGTGAGTTGAGAAAAATGGAGCCCGGTTGGCTCCCAAGTAGTTCCTGTTCATGAAATCCAACCAGGGATAGCCCGGCCGGAATCCGACTAAGAACCTCGTTGTAGGAAAGCCAGCCGAGGAAATTTCTGCTACTATTCTACTATTTTTGTTTATCCAATCTTTTTAATAATTTTTTGTACCATATGCATGAAAGTTAATAGAAAAGAAATAGAATTCACATAAGATAACCTATAAATTCTTCACAAATTCTTTACAGCTCGATTACTGATTCGATTGAACTGATTGGCTATCAATTTTTCGGTGCTGGATTATTGAAAATAATAATTACAATCATTCGCTTAATGTTTCTGGCTTCATTTGGGATTTTCAACATGTTTGATATTGTGTTGAAGGTAACGCTCTTGACCCGATATACAACATGAGTTAGGTGTGCTTCTTGAAATTAACATAATTTATTAAAATCCATTAATTTCATTATTAATGCAGCAGTGATGACTGTGACACTGAATCTTAGTATTTCAAAAAATCAGCCTAAACACGGTTTGATATAAGTTTTTTTGTCACTAACATTAATTTTCTTATCTGTATTAAATTGCATAAAATTATTCTTTTCGAACAAATAACATTTATAAATTGGAATAACTGAGTTGCAATATATCGAGGGTGCGAACAACACGTGTGTTCCATGCTGCGTATGAAAATCTTGATTTGAACCAGAGTCTCAAGTGCACTATTTTTTCTTTACCTATTATCGCGCTCGTTTTGTGCTGTGACACTTGATTGGATAAGTTTTTGTTCCTAATTTTGTAATTTTCTGTCAGAATTCTGAAAGGTTTTGTGTCTTTCTGAAGAACTTGTAGTCTTCAACAGACATTTTTATAAATTTCGGGTTTTCTCTCAGGTGTCGTGCGTGATTTGCCCAGGATTAGCGTGCTGTGTTCAAATACTTCCAAAATTAAAATGGAAATGAAGAAAAATGCAACCGAAACACACTCCTCTTCAAGAAGCAAATCCAAAACAGGACAAAAGCGCATAACGGATGGATCGAATAGCTTCCTGGACACCTTTATAGGAAAAAATGCTTCAAAGTCGGAAAAGCCTTAGTCTAAAAGTCAAAAACCTACAAGACCTGGCAAGGTTTAGCAACTTGCAGCAGAGAAAGAAGTCGCGAATCAGGATGTCATATCTCAATCTTCTTAGGGCAGCAATCTTCGCATTTTTTCTGGAATACTCACGGCCTGCGTAATTTCACAGAATTTAGAATTCCCTGTTTGGATCCCTGATCACACCGCTATTGTAAGTAATGCACAACGTTCTGTTAGAGTCTGCCGCCCTGGTGGGGGTTCAGCAATTAAAAAAACGCTCTATTTAACTGAGAAATTCTATCAATTTTCCTCACAATTATATTTGTTAAATATTGGCGGACGGCATTTCAATTTATTGTGGGTAATGTTTATTTTAAACCATCTATGGATACTAAGCTGTCCGAGCAGTTTTATGAGGAGGAACTTTCGGGGGTTATATCGGGTAATCCTGATTTACTAATGTTTTTAGAAGGCGATTTTAATGCTCGTATCGCCGACCTGAATGACTTGGAAGGGTTATTCCTCCCCGAAAATTCTGCAGCATTGCATAAGCGAAGATCATTGGACTCTGAAGTCTTGGATTTCAGGGTATGAGTGTTAACGTTATTTTTGCGTGTAATATTGGCGCAATAGACTTGATTTCTAATTTTAAAGTATTTTAATTACCTACGACATCTAATCATCTTACGGTTCGTGTTGATATTTCGTATTTCATACAGATGAACATTAGTGTAAAAAGACACTCATTTTTATTGCACAATGAAATAATTTGGAATTAAAACCGCAAATCTGACTATATATATGAAATGTATATTTCTGTGAATTCTGGGTACTCCGAAGACAAAATAAATAACCTAAATAATATTTTAATTGTTACAATCTCATCTGTCACCGATAAGTTGAATTTACTTGCAAAACCTAAATGGCGTACTCCAGGAAAGAAACCTTTGGATGATAAAGATGTAGAGTCACGCGCCGTAGGCTTAGACAATCTTTTAATGTTTTTAAAAGGTGGGTTTTGCTGATACGGAGCGGGCAAAATATTTCGAAATCAAAAGACCTGTTCTTGAATTACGTAGGTCCGTGAAGAGGCAATATGAATATGCTCTTCTGAATTCACTAGCGACCTGTAATAATCCTAAGGATTTTTGGACAGCGGTCAATAGATTTAGATTGCGGTCTCCTTCGACTAACAATGTAAGAATGCATGCACGGCATGACCTTTCTTCTCTTTATCCGATTGAGGCTCCCATTTGCATACATTGGATTGTAAACAAACACCCTTTATTGGACAGTGGTATCTCGATTAAAGAAATTAATGCCTCTTTATTGAAAATTAAATGCAAATAAAACGCCGGGCGAGGATGGGATTCCCAATGATTTTTTGAAAAACCTTTCTCTCAGATCTTGTTAAGGAAATTGACTGCGTGGGTCAACGAGATAAACATTCCCCCAGAAAATCAGGCCGGCTTCAGGCCTGGAAGAAATTGTATTGATCATATTTGTACCCTAGCGTTTTTAATTCAAATTCATTTTTCTATCCCAAATCGACGAATCTTTGCTTTTTATATAGATTTTAAAAAGACTTTTGACTCAGTAAACCACTTTCACCTATGAAGCAAACTTATAAATTATAAAAAACCTTTATGATAACGCTAAGATGTCTACTTGCTTATGCTGAGGACATGGTCATATTCGCTTACTCTCAGGATGATTTACAATCAAAACTTAACCTTATCGGTCAATATTGTATGAGCAATTTTTTAACGATCAACGAAGAAAAATAGAAAGTTATGGTATACAACAAATGCCAGCCATGTGAATACAAATTCTTCTACGCACATTCAGCTGGAGGTAGTGAGCGAAGTTGTCTATTTCGGTGTCAACATATCAGACTCGGGTCTTTTTTATAAAAAGTTCATAAAAAGAATGTCTGCTGCGAATATTTCTATGCGTGCTGTTCCAAGAATTTCATTTTCATCTAAATATAATGCCTAGCAAAATAAAACTACCCTTTTTCGTAACCTCACACATAGCGTTCTTTTTTACACAATATAAGTCTGGGGATTGAGGTTCTTTCATTCAGTCGAGAAATTACCGTCCTCTTTCTTTAAGAAAATACTAGGCTTATTATCATACAAGCCGAATTTTGCCCTCCGCTGAGATGGTTGTCGAGGTTGCTGGGTATGCCTGAGGTAGGTATCCTAAAAGATATTTTTTTTTAAATTGAATGCAATGTCCTTGAAACATAATTGCAACCCGAAGTATAACGGGGTTCCCCAGCTCAAAAATATGTTCACTCTATCTAACTGGGAGAAATTGTGGCTTGACGTGGATTCTGCGACGCTCGTTGAAAATATGAATATTTTTCTAAATGACTTTTCTGATTATCTCTGGCGTCCTGACTATGAAAGATCCCTCCATTGAAGTAGTTTCTTAAAATATATATCTTAAACTCTATCCGGATTTTTCATCATATTTGCATCTTAGATTACCTTTTCATATAACTTCTATTATTGTTCAAGCTAGACTTCTGGGCTCTATCACGTGTTGTAGACGTTTTGGAGAACATAAATTTATTTATGACTCTATTAAGCACTGCCATATATGTAATCTGTCAGTATCAGAGGACGTTGATAATTTTCTAGCTGTTCGTCCTGCCCATTCTGACTCAATAATATCAATCTTTGGTCAACTAGCAACAACGACCATCAATAGCCAGTATTGGCTGAGGCTTTTAAACTCTAATTGTGCACACGAGCTGCGCAAAGTTGCATTGTATGTCCGGCAGATTCGACAAATAAGAGAATTTATTCTGGAGACGTGACTGTCTTCATACCCTGAAATAATTTGTTTTCCTATACTATTTTTGTAAGTTACTTATTTTTATTCTGCTGCTTAATGTGGTTGCACATGATTACTTTTTGTTTATATTTGTATCTTGTATTGCTACTAATTTGTATCGATCTTAGATCGAAAAAAACAAATTATTGAATAATAATAATAATAATAATAATAAATTGAATCTAAATTACATATCAAAATTAAAAGTCTTTTATCACGTAAAACCATACTTCGCTGATATTGTTTTTACTTTTTTACACTAAAATAGAATATAAAATTAGCTTCTTGTATATAATTGTATTTTTTGTTGGATTGTGTACATTTTTTTACAAAAAAGTACAAGTTTTAGTAAAAAAGCATAGTTGAGGAAATGTACTTTCTTGTTAAATTTTTTTCCACAAGCTTCATCCAGCCAGTAAAAGCAAGACAGGTTTTCTGTCCGGCCATTCAACTCAACATAGAGGTTTATCCAGCCAGTAAAGGCAAAATAGAGCCAATCAAGATTGGCCAGTCAAAGCAAGATCTATCTGAGAAGTGAAGGAAATATAGGACTACTGTCCAGCTAGTAAATGCAAAGTAGAGGTCTATAAAGCCAATGAATGCAAGATACAGGTTTATCCGTCCACTGAAGGCAAGATTCGGCGTGAAGGCCAAATAGGGCTACTGTTTGATTATTATAGGCAAGATAGAGGTCTATCCAGCTACGGAAGACAAGATAGGATATTACCTGGCCACTGAAAGTAAGATAGAGGTATATAAATTAATTAAATACAATTTAGGGATACTGTCCTATTAGTCAAGACAAAATAGAGGTTCATCCGGACAGTGAATACAAGGCCCAGATTTATTCAACCATTCAATACAAGATTAGTAAGGCCAGTAAATGCAACAACGAGCTTTATTCGCCGAGTAAATGCAAGATGTAGGTCTATGCAGCCAGTCAATTCAAGAAAGAGCTTATTCGACTAAAAATGTCAAGATATATGTCTATACGGGCTCTACACATATAGTGAAGGCAAGATATTGATACTGTCTGGATATTCAAGTGAAGATAGAAGTCTATCCAGCCATCCTCCTTTTTGCCGAGCGCAAAGGTTATTTTAAACATATGTGTATATAAGAATCTTACGTTTCTCTCAAAAAAGGAAATAGAAAATAGTTTAGAGGGCTTAAGAACTCTTTATCTTAATAGAATATTCGTAAATTACTTGCTGCAGATAAATTACCGACTGCAGATGAATGACTAATTGTTGATAGTTTACCAACGTTGATAGATTATTGGCTCCTTAAAAGCTATTATCAAACGATCGGTGATTACGAATGTTAAATCAAACGTCATTTATCGACGGATGGCTCAGGAAGTGAACTTTAAACCAGCATTGCATCATCAGCGTTTGCAAATAGACAAACAATGTTTTAAAAATACTTAATTCTGTTCATCAAATTTTTCCAGTGAAATCAAAGTGTCTGTACGATAAATGTATTCATGCTTCACGACATAATTTACAAACAAAATTTCAAATTCAAGGTACATAAATAATACAAACATGCACGATTTCTACCTTAGTATTATTGGTTATTGTTCAAGGAAAAGTCAGGGATTTAGAAGCAAACCTTGATAAGGTCAATGAATTTTTATGACTTCAAATAACTGTCGAGAAGAATAAATTTTAAATTATTTTATTTTGTTCACAACAGATTCTCGGCTAAGAAATTTATAATTTTAAATTCGGGTCTTAGAATATCAATAGTCAGAGAAAATTTTGGGAATGTTTAAAATAAAGTTTTTCGTTAACCTTGATATGCTCTTTTTAGTAATTTGTCTTGTATATGATTTATATTTCTAATTTTTTGCGTTTGCTTCTGTTTTGGTCGAAATTCAACTATTTTATTAAAAATCCTTCTTCTTGGGCTGAAAACTCAACTGTTTTGTAGAAAATTTACTTTTTGTTTCATATTCATATTCACGTGTTGAAAAGGCATCTGAAACATCAGTCTTTTTGACATACAGATTCACCTGTTTAGTAGGATTTTAATTTTTCGTTGACCAAAATGCAACTGTTTGGTTAAAAACTTAATAATTTTTCTTAAAGTTTATACTTATTGCTTGAAAATTCGACCAGTTAACAGAAAATGAAATTCTTGTTCACAATTCTTATTTTGGTGCTAGAAAGTGAACTGGAATCTCCGTTGGATAAAAAATGGAACTATTTTTTCTAAGTTTTATTTATATTTAATCTGTTTTAGAAAAAGTTCATTTTTCCTAAATAAATATGTAACTTTTTGGTGTAAAATTAATCTATTTTGTCAGAAAGTTTTACATTTTGGCGGAAAATTCTACTCTGTTCTTGAAATTTTAACTTTTTCGTCGAAAATTTACTTTATTCTAAATTTATATTTTGGTGGTGAAAAATGAACTGAAATTTTTTTGGATGAACTTAGGTGAAAATTCTGATACAAAAGACTTTAGAAAGAATTTACAAATATTTCAAAGAATTCATAAGGATTTAAATAAATGTCATAAAAATTTCGAAGATTTCAAGGATTTTAAATATTTTACAAAAGCTTTAAATAATTCCAAAAGATTTTCAAGGATTTTACTAAGGTTTGTAATACTTCGAAAAAATCCAATGAATTCACAAGGATTGTGAAAGATTTCACAATTTCAATGAATTCAAAGATTTCATAAAGGTTAAGAAATACTCCCAAATATTTGAAAAAGACCACTTTTACACGTATAACGAATGTTTATTTCATTATTTTATGTAAAGAAGGAGAACTGGAAAAACTTTATTTCTTGACCTTTAAAAGACCTTAAATTGTTTTCAAATAATCGCTATAATAATTTTAATAAGATATAATTTTCTTGTAAACCAAGAGTCAATAATCATATTCAATTAGTCCTGAAAATGATGAAACCATAAATAACTCAGTTTGTACACAAAATATACGAGGTGTGTTCAAAAAGTAAGGTGACTTTTCAATTTTCGCGGGCTACGTACATTCAAGTTTTAAATTTTTTGTTTTATTGTGTTGGTACACTCGTCATGATCATATAAGAAGTTAGAGGTTAGAAGGGTTTGGTGTGCTCGGCGATTTTCTTCTTTCGAATAAAATGGAGCAAAGAGTTTGCATTAAATTTTGTGAGAAAATAGAATCCAGTGCTCTAAAACTCTTGAAATGCTGACAGTTGCATACGGTGAGTCTACTCTGAGTAAGAAAAATGTGTATAAGTGGTACAAGCTGTTCCAAGAAGGAAGCATCCTGAGTCTCTCCAAGACCGAAAAAAGCACGTCAGGTTCGGTCAAATGTGAAGGTCTTGCTCACTGTCTTCTTTGATTACCGTGGCGTAGTGCATCAGGAATTCTTACTACAAGGTCGTACGGTCAATAAGGAGTATTACCTTCAAGTTATGCGCCATTTGCGAGAGGCGATACGCAAAAAATGTCCGGAACTTTGGAAAAACAATTCGTGGCTTTTGCATCACGATAATGCACCTGCTCATTCATCGTTGCTTGTGAAAGATTTTCTGACCAAAAACAGCACCACCGTCATGCCTCAGCCTCCATATTCACCAGATTTGGCCCCCAGTGACTTTTTTCTTTTCCCAAAACTGAAGAGACCCATGAAAGGACATCGGTTTTCAACGATTGAGGAGATAAAAACTGCATCGCTGAAAGTACTCAAGGCTATACCACAAAATGATTATCAGAAGTGCTTCGATGATTGGAGAAAGCGTTGACACAAGTGTATTATATCTGAGTCAGTGATTTATGAATAGCGGTCTCATACTGTTTTATTCCAGTAGGTCACTGGAAAAATTTACTTGGCGAATTTTCCCTAAAAATGTGTTGACGCTGATTTCCATACATTTCGGGGAATCTTCCGTATAGTTTAGTGGAGAATATTCCCTAACCATTTCTGTGGAATGTTAACCAAAATGTGGCGAATTTTCCCCAAGATATAATGAGAGAATTTCGATATGGAAGTGTTCAATAATATATAAACTGTCGGGAATTTTTCCGGAGATTAAATAGGAAAAATTCCCAAAAATTTGTTGAATATTGCCTAAGACTTTGTGAAAACAGATACATATTATTTAGGGAATTTTGTCGAAACTTTTTTAGAATACTAACCAAAAAGTGTTGAGTTTTTCCTCAAGATTTGATGGAGAATCTTATCCTTTGCCTAAAATGTCAGGTATTTCAGGTAAGACATGAGATTGAAAATATCAAATAAAATAAAAATGAATGATTTATTCGAAATAACTTCAGGCCCACCACAAAGTCCAGCCTCGACAATAAAATGATTTATTTTCGATCGTATTATATGATACGATTTTATTATGAGATTGATGTTTTATGTCAAGTTGAAGGAAAGATTTTCACAATTGGTTATAATTTATTGTGAGCGTAAAGTGGATATCGCAGTGTGATGCTTTTTTGAGTGGAGAAGTCAATTGTTCGCATATGTGAATCATTTTGCCTCAATTATTGTGATTTTAAACATGTATTATATTTGTTTTTGTCCGACCCCCCTTGAAAACGCGTCATTGCATGCACGTGAAGCAGGCGTAGTGCGGCCACTTCCAGCCCAGTGCCAGCCTTTACACATGCGCACCTTGCCGCCGGGTCAACATGAAACTTTACGCCCGCTATTCATGCACATTGAAGTGTTTTTTCTTTGAAACCTTTTATCATAAAATATATACGCAGGGGAAAAGGAGAAAATAGTAAAGGGAAAAGAGGAAAGGGAAACGGGAAAAAGGGAAGAGTGTGAAGGGAACGGGGAAAGGTTAAAAAGGAAAAGGTTAAAAGTAGAATGGAAGAGGGGAATAGAAAAAGAGAATAGGGAACATGGAAGAAGAAAATCAGAAACCAGAAACAGTGAAAAGGGAAAGGAAAATGGGAAAGGAGAAAAATAAAATATAAATTAAAGAATAGGAAAAAGAACAAGAGTGAAGGGAACGGGGAAATGAAGAAAGGAGAATAGCGAAAGGGTAAAAAGGGAAAAGGGAAACGATAAATGCGAATTGGGAAAATAGAAGGGGAAAGGTTACAATGGAAAGGGGGCAAGAAAAAGTGAAATAGTGAAATGGGAAAAAGAGAAAAAGGTGGAAGATAACGAGGAATGGATGAGAAGGGAAGGTTGAAAGGGAAAGGAAAAAGGGTAAAGTGAACGAGTAAAAGGGAATAGGGGAAAAGAAAAGGGAAGGAAAAAATGAGGAAACGTAAAATGTGAAAGGGGAAAGAGGAAAGGAGAAGAGGAATGGTAAGAGGAAACGGCGGAAATGGGAAACATTAAAGCGGAACGAGGAGAATAGGTAAAAGAAAAAGGAGGAAAGGGGAAATCGTGGAAAGGCAAAGGGAACTGATAAAGTCGAATAGGCGAAGAGACGCGGAAATGGTGAGAGAATAAAGTTAAAATGGGCAATAACAACAGTAAAGGGGATTGGGAAAGGGGAAAGGAAAATGTAAGAGGGAATAAGAAAGGAGTAAAGGGGAAAAAATGATAAAGGGGAAATAATATGGTAAAGGGGAAATTGGAAAGGGGGCTGAGAACATTTAAAGGGGAAACAAAAAGGGGAACAGCTGAAAAGGGAAAACGCATCTGCCTGGTCGTGCCCACAAAAATCTCCTTACCTGCTTCGCATGCTTGTTTTCGAGCAGAGTAGGACAAAATGTATAGTGTGCATCAAGGTCGTAGGGCAATTTTGTCTTGTGTGATTTTCGGTCTGGCTTTGCTCGGGCGGCCAGTACACACTCGTCAAAATAGCCTTTTGTACGCCCTCGATACAAAATGTACCATTCTGTAAATATGAATAATTTTTTTTATTTTGACAACGTAACATCCTACTTCACTATTATTTTCCTCATTCATAAATATACAATAATAATGATTCAGGTATATATGTAGGTCTCACGTCAAACAAATAATTAAAAGAGAGACGGATTGGTCTTACAAAACCGTTTACAAAATTCAAATAAGTTTATTTTTAAATACCTAATTGCATTATTGTATTAAACAAAGCTGATCATAAAAAACAACTTTAAAAACTTTCTTTTCGCAGAATATGTGTTTGAATTTTTTAGAAATCTTTAAAAAAATGATACGGTTCTAGAATGAGTGACGCATTCAAACTTTTTGCGATATTTTAAAACAGATTACATTTTTTTTGTTTCAGATCATTTTAGAATTAAATCTTCAAAGTAGGAAAATGAAAATAAAAAAATAAAAATAAATAAAACTTCAACATTGCCGACTGCTGATGAGGTACTTACATCGCTGCTTAGCAAACTTACTTACGGAGTCTGTTAGCGACTGCCAGTTTTTTACCATAGAGTATAACTAGTTATTGATTATCTTTAGTGTAGATCGCAGCGCAGTCTTACTCCATTGGTATTTATTAGATGTAAACACCAATCTTACCGACATTTTTTAATAAAATCAAATAGTTAACATCACAACCTGAGATATTGCCTGCAACTAAATTTTTATAATCATAAGAAAGTATTTGTTTTAACTTACTTTTCAAAATTTACATATAGATATCTCATTTGGTGTGGACAAGAGTCAATAATTTTAATTCTAATTATAAAAAATGTTACTAAATAAGTTCTATTACTACAAAGAATTAATAACGTCAACAGAATTCGGTTCAGATTCGCATCCCATAATACTTCGAGCTTCGTACAATGTGGATTCGATTTTTTCGGAAATAGCGGCAGTGCATTGCCCTTTTACAGCTTGATTTACGCAGTCCAAAACATTCGATTGTTTCCTGAAACAAAGTTTCATATTTTAATATTAACTTATTTATAATTTGTTATGTTATTTTTTGTCATTATAAAATCATCCGTGATGAAAATAACACCTTTATTTGTGTCGGGATTTGAACTCGAGGCTCTCAAATGTCGTTTACTTGCTTTGAATACTAGGCTACACAGGCATCCCACAGTGAAAAGAAATGTAGTTTCCATTGACAAATTAAATTTGCGTCAACGAATTTGATTTTTACTTTAAAATTAAAACTTAAAAAATGTTTTATAAAATTACCGAAGCAGATTTTTGAAAATGCACTAATAATTTTTTTATTAAATAATGAAAATAAATTTCAAAATAAATTCTCTCCCAAGGAGCCACATTGCAGAAATTTATCCTATTTATTCGAAAGTATTTGTAATAAATGAAGAAACTTATCAAAACTAAGATTCAGAAGTATCAAACAGATAACAGAATTTTAAATTTGGTATAATTAAAGGAGTAAAATGAAGTGGTGTTTTTAAAATGAATGATATTTGTAATAGTTATGTATGTGTAATTTTGTGTAAATTCTATGTATAGAAACATATACATTCAAATTGTGAAAGATAAATACCATTTGATGGGTGGCCCAGAAAAACGAATCAACTAACATTTTTTTGAAAAGGATATTATTAAGACGAAAAATGTAAATTATTTAAATACACATCTGCAGTAAAAAACCTTTATCTAACTCATTTTTTCAAAAAGGTAAAAAAAAAATCTTAAACCTCTAAACAAATTTACGAATAGTACCGAGACGAAAAATGACTACTTTACATAGATTTTGTATCTGAATCCGAAAGCAAAATCTTTCTATAAAGCGAAGTTTTTGAGTAAATCCATTTTTCATTGGCGTCTTAGGTAGTAGGTAGCTTCCTATTTACAAAATAAAATCTTATCGTTCACTTACTCAAAACTGGTTGAATTTTTTCATAAAAATCATAAAACTAGAAATTCAGTTTTCAGTTTTTAATTAAACTGCAAATTATATTTTATTAAATGTTTTGCTGTCTACTGATAATGTACCAAATGTGTGTTGATTCCTTTTGGCGTGCCACCCTTCAGCATGTATGCTAAAAATGCCTCTTGTTTTAATAATAGATTACTAAATAATAATTTCTCACTTCTTAAACAAGCTAAACCAAAGGGATATTACCTTCGATAATTTGGTGTTAGATATCAATTCATAATTTTTTATAATTTACTAAACAAATGTGTCGTTTTTAATAAAAGTTCCTTATTGGCTTTGATGAAATTAACTAAAGATTCTTAAACAATAACTCTGGGTTATTATTTGACAAAACTTTTTAATATTTTAATAATTTTTTTATATTACTTGCTGGAATCGGCCATTTCTCAAAAATTATTTGAAAAGTCTAAAAATTCTAAAACGTTATGGGTTTAATCTTGTTTCAAAAATGAATAATTTCTTACTATAAAAATTCTAGAATGTAAAATTTGCCGTCAAATAGAATACATTTTAAGAGATTGTGCTGCAGTGTGAAATCCTTTTTGTTACTTATTTCCTCAAAAAAGTAAATATAAATCACCTGCAAGTTTCAGCATCACCGAAAAACCAGTCCCGGAATGACTTTTCCGAGTCGACGTCAATGTTCCCTTGAGCACACTTCGACATTTCATTCAGTGTTGTCGGATTACTTATGCAATCAGGCGAGAAAGTTATGATTGCAGCTGGAAAAATGGTCATGTTGAAAAATTAAATCTGTTATGTGAATCAGAAGCTTCTGAAAATATCGGCAGTGTCAGATAAAGGCTTCTAAGGCTTATTAGTTATTTAAATATATTCTTTTGTCGATTTAGTTTAGAAATAATTTTATCTTTACCAAGTTTCATGTAGATAGAGCAGAATACTCGCTCCAATTTATTTTTAATCAGCTGCCTGTCTTCATTAGTGAAATCATCAATTTTATTCAAACAGAGTCGGGCGACGTTCATCATCAAAGAATATAGCTTATCCTCGTCCACGGCTGGATAACAACTATTGTTGACCAAGGAATCTAACGAATCCAGCGTATTCTCTCTTCTAATTTCCTGTGTCATTTTGATGAATATGGTCAAGAAAGTGAACTTCATATTTAAGATATCGAACACTACATCATCATCCTGTGAAATCTTATCAACGCATTCGTTTTGCATCTGTGTCATTGATACGTTGCTAGACCATATACTTGCGTCGGGTGTGATAATAGATGCACTATCTACCGACATCCAGACGCCTGCAAAATAAATTTATATCATGAAAATTAGACGCATAAAAATATATTAAAACCTAAAAATATTTCAGCTTTTGGCGAGTTTCCAATATCCACAGCGACAAAATTCAGATGCGAATTCTTACAAGATTTTTTGCGAGAAACGCAAATCTGAAACTTTTAAATTGACATCTTGAATTGTTTTTGCGATATCTTTTTCTTTTACTTTCTTTTTTGAACGTACGTAATTTTTTAATGTGCATTACGAAATTGATTTTTTAATCTAAAATCGTTTTTGAGCTACCCTACTGTTGCAGGGTGTCGCCGAAGTCACTCTAATCCTGAGAAGGGTTATGAAAACAAAAGAGTGTGGCCTCAGTCACTCTACTTTGGAGAAGGGATATAAAAAACGTGGTTTGGGGCTGAAAAGGGGTAGGGTGTGGATGTGGGTGGAGGTAGCTGAAGACACTCCACCACCGAAAAGGGGTATACAAACCGGCAGGACTCCGAAGGGATTCCTGAAAGAAAATTCTGAATCTGAGATTCAGAGGATGAGAGAATCTGAGATTCCTGGAAAGGGGGAAAGCTATAGCTGGTTATTGACAAAGAAACTTCATCCCTAAGATGGGATGTAAACAAAAAAGTACTCCAAAAGGGGAGAAACACGGTGGGGGTGGGTTTCGTCGAAGTCACTCCACCCTTAGAAGGGATGTACAACATAGAAGAAATTGTAAAGGGAGCACTGTGTAGCTGGATCTAACGAAAGTCACTCTAAACCAGAAAAGGAACATTAAAAACGGGGGGTGGGGGGCTGTAAAGACAAAGTATGTGACTGGGGCTGAGGTGCTGCGGAAGTCACTCTTCCCCGCGAAGGGATACAAAAACGGTTAGACCACTGAGGTAGAGGGGTGTAATCGAAGTCACCCTAAGCGAAGGTTTAAATAAAATGGGGGACCATTGGAGAGGCGGAAGATTGTGGCTGTGAGCTGGGTATTACTAAATTCACTCTACTTTCAAAAAGGGATATAAAAAACGAGGATAGCTAGAAAGGGAGCAGGACGTGACTGGGGTAGGTTTCCCAAAAGTTATTCTACCCCCGAGAATAGATATGAAAACAGGTTGACCCCTGGAAAGGGGCAAGTATGGATATTAAAAGGGGGACTGGAAAAGGTGTGACTTAAGGGTGGGTTTCGCCGAAGTCACTCTCCTGCAAAAAAGCGGTATAAAATAGTAGGGGGCGTGCTTGGATATTATGTTAATATATAAATATTGATATCTTCAAAATTATTCGTGATATTGGTTAAAAGATGTAAATGATGCGCTTTTTTCAAAAAAGTCGAAATATCGATTTAAGTTCTAGATTCTGCTTTCTCGCAAAAAATTCTACCGGAATATATATATATTAAGAAACTGTGTATATTAAAATGAAAAAGTAAATAAATTTAACTTAAAAAACTCTGTATCTCGAAAACCATTCCAGGTATCGATTTGAAACTTTCAAATTCGTGTTTCTTAAAAAAAATCCTGAAGAAATCCGCATTAAAAATAATCCACCAGGTATCGTAATCTCTCCGAATTTATAAATTAAAAACTGCCCTGCTGAACTAAGTTTACGAGATAACTTAAGTTAATTATCTGCTCCGATTTATATTTAGCTTTAACTAAATTATAAGGAACTTAAATTATAAGGCTAACTTTTTAGATGGTTCTAATAATAAGTTACCAAGAAATATCTGCCTCCATAAATTCTCAATCTTAGAAGTTTTGGAAACGAATGTCCATTGGATCAAAATAAAAAATACCTAATAGATTTTCATTTACTTTCACTCTGTAAAGATTGTACCAACAATTGTGTTGATACTTTTAAATAAAAAAAACTTTTTTTATTTGAAAATTTATTTATCCTGCATGTAGTATGTATCTTGAGAAGCAAATTACATTTTTACAAAAATTTTCGGTTTAATAGGTTCTGATATATCTGCATGCAATTAAATCAATTTTGGGGCTAATTACGTTTTTTTAAATGAAAATATAACATGAAAACGGTTAAACGAACAAAAAAGTGTAAGTAGAAAAAGGCTTATCTGGGTCCAAACCTTTTAATGAATGTATTATAGAATCTTTTTTTAATGAATACATTATTTGTTTATGGAAAATTTAAAAAAAATGAAAAACTAACTTTTCAAATGAATACCCTAAATAGTCATAACTTATTTGTCAACATTTTCGAGTCCTTTTTACATATAAGAAATGTATATGTTGAGAAATTTTTAACATTATAATGTTGGGTTATTTCACTCAAAGTGCTTTGTATTTAGCACTATTCAAAGGAAATTCGAATTCAGCGGCTCATAATTTGTCCACAGGAGTCATTTTTTCAAGAAAGTCCGAGTACTGTACATTTTTTAAGTACAAAAAGGAAAAATTAAAAAAAAATCACAAATTTTTACTAAAAAAAATTATATTTATAAAATTATAAATCTTTCAGACTTACCAAAAAGCGCAAGAGCAATAAGAAGAATCTTCATTTTAGATCTCAGTATGCTTCCAAAAAAAACTGAATTAATATTACAATTGAAGACACTTCAGACGATTCACTGCAATGTAACTCGAGGATGATTTCCAACTGACATAGATGAAACTGGATTGGATTTTATTATGACACTGATATTTTATATCCAGCGGAATAAAAGGTTATCTCAGTTTTTTTTTCATGCTGAAAGCTGAGTCGATATTGTCGTCTCAGAATTAATACTTAAGAAGACCATGAGTTGTACATAGAAGAGTCATTTTTCAACGAGACTTATGATTTTAAACAAGTAGTACATTAAATCTAGGCATGATGCATACTTAGCATCTATTGTGACGTAAAGTCCCCCTTGTTATTATGTCATTCGCATTCTAATACATGAACTTTAATATTCAGATTTTATATTTATGGTAAAATTCATCAAATTTTATTAATAATACACTTTTTTTAATTCGGCATTAAAATTGATATTTTGTATATGGTTCATTTCCAATATTTTTTTTTAATTACAACTAAAAACGAAGTATTAGATTTTTCGAATCATAATACGTGATTTTTTCAAAAACTCGATTCTCCCGTTCAAAACTTTAAATTTGGGCCTGGCAAGGAACTGACCAGTTTCCCCTCATTTTGTTGCAACCCTGGTCGGGTGAACAGGCGAAGGCCACACATAGCAGGTAACGTTTTTTCAGATTATTCCCTACTTATGGAAAACTTTTCAGGGCCTTTCCAGTTTTTCTGAAGCATTTCCTACTAATATCTAATATTGGATTTTTAAAATGTTAAATGGCGGATATAATATGGCGGACATTAATCATTAAAAAATTTTTTCACCTTGATAAAATTGATGATCCTTAGGTTTTTGGGGTCGCGAATTTAAAATCTGATTTCTGATTCTTAATCTATTAAATGCCAAAACGAAGCCATTTCTCTCTTACGTTTGTGCTTGTATAATTTTATAAAAAAAGGCAAAGAATTTATTTTAAAATACTCTTTTCTACTATTTTTGGGTATGCTAAGCGGACATAAATGAGAGTTCTGCAGAGATATAAGCGCGAGAGGATATAAGTGAGAAAGGATATAACAGCGGTTTCACTGTACTTCAATTATTATGCTTCAACTTTAGTGTTACAGAGCCGAGTCATGTAAAATTGTATATCAGTAAATATTAACTTTTAATTTTATAAAAATAATATCAATGAATCACTCAATCGTTGGAAAAAAACGATATTTCACTCACTGAATTGGATTTTGATGTGAAAATGACGTAAAACAGCAATAAAATGATTTTTTTATAATCTAAACATCATGACTTTATCCATCTAACACTAGATATTTTTATTTTGTTTAAAAATAACGTACTCAAATACTGTTTTACTGAAATAATTACATATTTAAATGACTTGAGCGAAAAAATCACAAAAAATATCGAGAAAACGAAATTAACAATTTTTGGTTTCCGTTTTTTGGCCGCCATTTTGTTTAAAAAAAATCGTAGATGAAAAAACTCAACGGATTTGAAAAGTTCATACATTCTGTGTACGTTTGTGTACGTTTACGTACGTACAAAAAGTTCCTTCCCCTTCTGTTTTTTTATTGAGAAAAAATATTTCTTAAAATAAAGGGAATTTTTTTTAATTTGTTAATTATTAATTGAAAATCAATATTTTCCGTTTTTTAACCATTAAACCGTGTAGAGCATACCCGAAAATAGTAGGAAAAAGTATTTTACAATAAATGCTTTGACTTTTTTATAAAATTATTCAAGCTCAAACGTAAGGGAGAAATTTCTTCGTTTTGGGACTTCATGGGTTAAAATGAAAAATGGCGAATTCAATATAGCTGACATGAATGATCAAAGATGATTAGATCTTTATAAAATAGGTATTTATTTGATTTTTGCAATCGCTGAAACGAAATCTGCTGTTAAATTTTCATAATTAAAAGTGGAAGATTCAATCTGCCGGACATAAATGAAAAAAAATGTGTGGACCTTGATCAAATTGGGGATGCTCAGGTTTCTGGGGTCACTGATTAATAATTTAATGTTGTGTTTTTTACATTCAAAATGGCTCATTAATTGCATATCTGTTGTTGGATTTTAAAAATTAAAATTCGCAGATCTGATATGGCAGACGTGTATTATTAAAAATGTTCTGACTTTGATCAAATTGATGAGACTTAGGTTTTTGGGCTCCCTAATTTCAAATTTTATGTTGGATTTTCAAAATTAAAAATGTCTGAATTGAATTACTAAAACTCAGATCTTGATAAAAATAGGGCATGATTAGATTCATGGAATTGATGAATTGAAATCTGCTGTTGGATTTTCAGAATTCAAAATGGATATCGAATATGGCGGCCATGAATTTAAAAAAATCTTGACCATAGTCAAATTAGTCAAAATAGTCCAGGTTAGCTCTGGTACAACAAGGTTTCTGGTCGGGGACTGACCGGTCTATGTTTGTTTTTTAAGAGCCTAGCCGTGCGCTGGTCGGAGACTCGCTAGGCAAAATTTATGTCAAAACCCCAGTCGGGGCTTGGCTGGGCTCTGATCGGACAAATCTTATGATCGAATGCTCAGACGGCAGCTGGCCGGGAGCTGATTGGAAATAATAAAATTGTTAATCTTTGTTTGTAACTTAATTACTTTTTCTGATTTCATTAAGAAATGGATGCGTATAGCCGCATGGATGTTCCACGCGCGGAAATATTGGCTCAATTTCTTTTTGACACCACAAATTTTAAGGTTTTATAAGTTCAGACTTGCAAACCATGCACTTTGTGACAAAAAATCGATGACACTTTTTTGAAATTCGAACTGTTTTTTTTTTTTTTTTTTTTGAGAAAAAAATTCAAAGTTCCATCTTTATGAAAAATTGCAAATGTTTAGAAAAAAAATTACATTTTATATCAATCTTAAAGATTGTAAAATAGTATAAAACACCTAAAAATCAAACCTTACACGAAAGTTAAAAATTTTATTATTATGAAATTTTCAACATTCACGATTAAATTTCTGAGTTTGGTTGTTAAAAATTTTAAATGCTTATAAAAAATTACATTTCCTGTTATTGTAAGAAGTTGTGAAATAGTCGACAGCGGAAAAAAAACAAAATATCAAGCGAAGAAAAATTGTAATCGATTTGAATTATTTATTTAAAAATTATTTCATTGATGTTCCTGTTAAAAGTTTGTGTATTTTATATTTACATAACGCCGGATAATAATAAATAATTAGAAAAAGAAAACTTAAAATTTGGTACTTTAACTTTTCTGAACTGTATCTTATGAGAATGGCTTATTCAACGAGTTACAACTTGTCAGTTTAGCGCAGTGGTTAGCACTCTCGACTGCTAGGCGTTAGATTTAGGTATAGATATGTAGATTCGATACCCCGTAGCGTTATAAATTTTATTTGTAATATAATATTTAAAAATGTAATATATGTATTTACTCTAAACAGGACTATTCATATTTAATGTCAAAATACTCGCAATCATTTAATATTTATTTTTTAAATACCTTTTTTGTCTCTCAATGACTAAGTGAAAATAGTTAATGTTGTTTGTGTGCTGGGCATGTGGAATTTCATATATTGACACGCTCCAATTCTACTGTAAAAATTAATCAAATTGATCCCCTATTTCCGTGACTGATGCTCTTCATACAATTGAATCCCGAATCATTTAAATCTAGTAAAGCAATAAATTGATCTTGCCTAGGCTACGGTTGGGCTCCCTGGCCAGCTCCCGGCCATGCTCCGTGGTCGGACGCTGGCCAGCGCAGCATAACGAAACTGGTCGGATTCCGACCAGAAACCCCGGCCAGCTCCCGACTTAAAGCCGGGCTCTCTAGCCGTAGAATGGCCAGCCCCCGACATAAATTTCCACCAGGGAATACGTATTATGAAGACCCAATCGTTTTTAATCATTCATGCCCGCCATATTGGGTCCGTTATTCAGAATTTTGAAAATCCAACTTCAAATTGTGATTTAACGATCCCAAAAACATTTACCCTGAATATACCCGTGTGGAAATAACCCCATTTGGCCCTATTACAAGCCGGGCACTAATCGAGGGCTAGTCGGGTTATTAATTTTGACAAAGTACCCAGTCGGGGTCTAGTCCGGGACTAGTTAGGCTTTTTGTTGTCAAAATTTTCGTCAAGGCCTGGTCGGTGGTTGGTCAAGGGCTGGTTGGCCTTTTTTTCACTAATTTCCGTGGGGGTAATCTTCAGGCTCTGGTCGGAAACTAGTGGGGCTCTGGTCGGGTTATTCTTATGTATGAGTTTTCAGCGAGCTTTTATCAAATGAGGTAATATCTAAAAAAGAGTAATGATTTTTTTATTCTAAAACACTAACAATATATTTAACAATAATTTTGCACAGTTTTTTGGAGGAAAGATTGATTCATTTTAAAGTAATCTTAAACATTTTTAATACATAATTATTTAGTTAATAATTTTGTACGAAAATCAACTTTTTATAAAAACAACAATAAAAATCTACAAAAAGACGTAATCTTATTTTTTGTAGTATTTTTTAGAAAATTGCGAATTTCTAGGAACATTTATAAATACCTTAGTAGGAATTTTAAGAAAATCCATATTGCAAAAGATACATATTGATATAGGTGAAAAGTCCCCCGGAAGTTATAAGACTCTAAATTTGTATAGATGCTTATTTTTTAATTGATCTGAAAGGTTTGCCATATGTCAATAAAGTCTAATCCTTCAGGTAGTTGAAATTGGAAGGAGAAAAAGTTTTTGATTGATCAGTAAAGAGCATTATACTAGTTGTAAACTATTCAGCATGGTACAGTTCAGATTTCGTTACCTCCTTCATTTTAGTCTGGCGGTTCTGGACTGGTAGCTTTAAAGAAAATCCGCAAGGGCGCGACGTGCCGCCTCTCGCGCAACAGAAATGACGCGTCGAGTGTTTAAGACAGCAGTCCACAAGTAACAAAGCATAATTATCGGGAGTAGAGACTACCGTGGCCAACATGGCGGTTCCTCCAGAGCGAATCTCTTTCATTACTGCGTTCCAGCTGAACTTTTTTTTATTAATATTTCCACAATTTTGTGGAATTTTAGTTACATAAATTTATGCATTTTTAAGCGTAGGATATGTTACCCATTAAATCTTGGGTAAATTTTAGCACTTTTAAATATTAAAAAAATGTTTATGCACATTTCCGTAAATAATAAGTATTTGGACAAACTTTTAGGGAATATTCCACAAATTTTTGGGGGCTTGTTTAATATTCCATACGGATGTATTATCATATGACCCCTACTAGTACCTGATCAGACCGCGACTAGGATAAGTCGGATAACCTGAATAGCCCCCGCCGAATCTACCGTGACGCTACTGGTCGGGGGCTAATCAGATGACCCGACTGTAAGTGGGGTCAAATGGTTGGAAACCAGACTAGTTTCCGATTTGAATTTCTACACGGGTATCACGTGATTCTAACGTGTTTTCTCGAAAAGTTTATTGGCAATAAAAGTTCCCTTTCGCCTGTCTCTCGTTTGTGCCCTACCATAATTTATTTTTTTTTTAAATAAAAAAACTAGGTTGGATCTTGACAGCGATAATTGTACAATGGGCCAAAATAGGGCAATTTCTGCACGGGTTTCGGCTAATTTTACTTTTCTACTTTTTCCTATCACCAATTTAATAAAGTTACTGCGTAAAGTAATATGAAATGAAAATTCTACGAAAATAATTTTATTAAAATCTTGCTTTTACATAAATATATGAAAGGTTGATAAAGCTACTTTTGCTTAAATTCACCATTTATACATCGATATAATTGCTATATTCCAAACTTTATGTGTGAATTTCATATGCGAATTTGTACATTCTGCCTTATGAAAAAGAGCCTAAAAGACTTTAATGTTCATTTTTATTTTTGAGATGTAATGCATTCTTAAAAACACCTCCATTTTCACGGTTTTTATCATTTATTTGGAAAATTTTGATTTCATATTAAAAAATTCTTCAGGTCCATGGTGTATTTGGTAAAAATACAATTTTTTTGTGAAGAATGTTTTTTAGTGAAGTCATTATTTATCTAAAAAATTAAGTAAAATCAAATTAAATTGGACTTTTCAGGATTTTGGGTAAAAGAAGCACTAGCCTTAAAAAGTATTCACTTCAGGGAAAAATATTGTAGCGAAAAAGTTTTTATCTCAATAAATTACACTTTTATGCTGAAAAGTATCTTTCCTGTAGTCAATAGTTTAAGACTTACAATAGTTTTCGAGATGAAAATAAAAAATTCTCTGTATTTTTATTACATTCTTATCCTAATGAGAAGGTATTGGTTTTATATAAAATTTCACTTTGTCGGTTTTCATCAAATCTCCACGTTTTGAGGTCCCCATAGTCAGAAAAAGCAATTTTTACAATGGTGTCTGTATTCTGTAGTCTCTAGTCTGTATCGTGTAGGCATGATAACTTTCGAAAGATTGATCAGAATGGATTCTGCTTTGGCACAATTTTTTAGGCTTGAAAAGAAAGAACGAGTTTGTTAACCAGCTATTTTGGATGAAAATTCAAAAAGTAATGCCATTTTCAAAATATTTAAGACCATTTTTTTGAAATTTAAAAATACTATATACAATTATTCACAGTACTCGGAAACTATAAAAATTTATCCCTATTATAAGAAAAAAGTCAGCAGAAGAATAACGTTGCTTTTTAGAGCTTCAAGCGATTATCATAACAACTTTTTAAATTTTGTCGAAAAGTTGAAAATTAACATTCTGATCGTACAAAAAAAAATTATAAATAAAAAATTCCATTTGACGTTCAATCTATGCATTAAGCACTTTTATACAGGACACGAAGTTAATTAATTTTTAGGCTAACGGCACAAGCTACAAAAAATAATAATAATGAAACAAAACTTGTTTATCCAAAAAAAATTGCAAATTTTTAATAATTACGTTCTTATATGATCCACAGTTTGTGTTTTATTTGTAATAAACAACATTCAGAATGAAAAAATTCAACTTTTTGAAAAACGCTACATAAACTACGAGCTAAAATTAAAAGGCAACAGTTGTTTATTCAAAAAAAATCTAATAAAATTTAATAAAAATTTTGAAAAGATTAAACAAGAGACGAAAAAAATTAAAAGCCAAAAGTTGTTCAATCAAAAAATATCTATAAGTTTATAATAAAATCTGGTTATAAAAATATATTAAAAACAAAAAGTTAACTTTTTGGAAAAACGAGTCGTTTCAATCAAATTTTTAATAATAATTTTTATTTCAATGGGACGCGCATTTTTTCAGTGATAAAAATAATACAATAAAAATATTTTTGTCCCAATACTAATGCATATTATAATTAGTAATAATATAAATTTATTGAAATGATATACAATTTTCAGGGTGGTTAAGAATAAAATCTAATGAAAAATAAGAAAAAAATTTTATAATTGGACATTGAAAATAAAATTTGTAGTTTATTTTGCAATGTCTGAATAAACAGCCCTAGACCGAAGTACAGAAATAAATATAATATATATTTGATATAATAGAGTTGAACATAATGTAGAAAAGTACGCATTTTCGACGAAATCGAGTTAGAAGCCCGAAAGACGTGATAAGAATGTGTTCGTTAAATCCGAAGGAGCTTTAACAAAAGAGAATTCAGAATCAACAAATAAAAATTGTTGATGTTTAGGCCTTTAAGTTTCAAAGGATTGCGCTCAAGTTTAGGGTAAATTTAAAGACCGAGTGCGTAGCGCGATGTGCATGCATCATAGAGCGCAAAGCGCGAGACAAATATGTTATCAAGCGCGAAGCGCGAGAACCAAGAGTTGCGCACCTTAGGCCCGCTTAAACTAGCAAGCGAAAAAAGATATTAATTTTTCATAATGATAATTTATAAAGAGCTTAAAGATCTTGAAAAACTATAACTATTTTGCGTTCAAAGCTTTTCGCTACAACCAATGCCTATGAACCAAGAATTTCTTATCTTATCTAAATTGATAGAATTCGTATATGTTAGTACATTTAATTTTTAAATGGAGATAAAGTAGAGAAAATAATTGTTCACGTGGACATTATTTTCTAAACCATCCTCACGAAGAAAATTTAAAAAGAAAAACGAAAATCAAAATTTTTATTAATTAAATTGTTTTTTAAAACTATTTATTGTGAAGTAAAATGTTTTACACAAAATAGATGCAGTTTTTCAAGATCTGTAAGCATATTCTAAAAGTAAATTACGGAAAATTAACGTATTTCTTTATAAATGATAAAAATGCAAGGAACCTTTTATTTTTATCGTAAAAATTATTGTCATTCTCTAGCAGTTTAATACATAAAAAATGTTTTTTCAGAAGAAATCTGTAACTTATTAAGATCTAGTATTTTTTTTCTTCAATTCACATTTTTAAGATGTATTTCATTTTCTGACGGAAATCATGAAAAATTCGCGCGATTTACATTTTTGGTCGGTTTTTTCACAAAGTAATAATCGTGAAAAAATGTGTATAAAAGGTTTTATTTTTAAGAAATATACTATTTTTCTGTAGAAAATTTTTACATGATAATAATTTTTTTTAATAAATCGTGAATGAAAGTTCACTCAAAAAATGAATTAAACCAGATAAATTTAAATGCACTGAAAAAGCCTCTGAGACTTTTTGTAGAAGATAGAATGTATGAACTTGCATATGCTACTCAAAAAGACATGGTGCACTATATCAATTCTCAATTTAAATTAGGTAAAAAATGTACTAATTTCAACCAGTGGCTCAATTCTAGCTCTGAAACAGTTATTTTCTACTAATTGGTCAGTAAGAATGACTAATTTATCAGTAATAAATACTGAATCATACCTAGAATTGTGCTACTAATTGAAATTAGTAAACATTTCAACTTACTCAAATTTAGAGAGAGTCAAATCGATGTAAAAATGATACATTGGATGAAAAGTATTTTTTTTTCAAATTTTCAAATTTTTATGTAAAATCAAAACAAAGATCTCAATGAAATCATCCCATGTAATTTTAATTTAGTATAGGATACGTGCTTTCTTCATACAATATTCTTTTTTTTCCAAGTTGCCTTTAATAATTATTTTCATTCTTTTAAAACCTCGTAATCCCCAATTAATCTAATCAGCATTCAAGCAAAATTTAATTTCACCAGGACTAGATATCCTCTAGGAA
Organism: Belonocnema kinseyi; assembly: GCF_010883055.1. Taxonomy (NCBI): domain Eukaryota; kingdom Metazoa; phylum Arthropoda; class Insecta; order Hymenoptera; family Cynipidae; genus Belonocnema; species Belonocnema kinseyi. Next base: position 171,832,772 of record NC_046657.1, on the reverse strand, counting down.
ATGAACACATAGATTATATTTTCCGGTCCATTAATCATTTTTGATCATTTTTTTCTTTTTAATCGCGAGCAGGGGCGTCGGAGCCGTGTGGGCCTAAGATTTATCCTAAATTTATATTTTTGAACATATTTTCAGTATCGTTTCGACGCTCCTGATCTCGAGTATTTAAAAAATGATTGAGTTCGAGACCTTCATGACAAAAAAAAAACGTGAGCCGTCGTGGGACGCCCGGCAGAAGTGATAACTTCATATGATTTAAGTTGAAGTAGTTTTCCTTTAAACTCTTTCAATATCAAAAATAGTTAGAACATTATTCGAATTATTTAGACGATTTAGGAGTACGTTCGAAATAAATAAGTACAGTGAAACCCTTCAATAGCCCTCCCTTCTACAGCCATTCTGAGAGTTAACTCCGTGCCGCAGCTAGGTGTAACAGGTGATGCGTGGGGAGCGCGGGTCTACAATTTTCACTCAGGCGAGCGCTCAGACGTGAAAAAGCAAAAGCGGAGCAAGCTATAATGAGTTGGTTCTCACCTACCGTAAACCCCAAAATCGGCGCTATAGAAGAGTTTCACTGCAATTGTATTGAAAACAGTTAGCTCGTGTACGAAACACCTTTAAGAATAGCGCACGCCGCTATACCCTGCTAATATGTCTGGTATGTGTATCAGAGCCAAGGACAGAGGCAACGAGAGCGAGCAATAGAGAGAGAGGGAGGGGAGAGAGCAGTGTTGCTACTGAGCAAGAAAACCCGAGAAACGAGACGAGACGGGTCGAGACATACCTGCTTGTCTCGGTATTTCTCGTCTCGTTTTGTCCCGACTTATTCTTCCTCGTCTCGTAGCGCCTGTCTTCGTTTCCAGCCTCGGGTTTTCTGAGGAATATGACAGAAATGCGATAGCAGAGAAGAAAACTCGCGGGAGCGTTCTTTGGCCAGCCTGATGCGCTAATTCTAAATAGCGTTCTTTAATGAATCATTAAATTCGAAATATGATTTCATATTATACTTGTACGTCCATTAATGATTAATTTGATATAAAACACGACTATGTTTCGATTTTTTTAAAGATTTAGCTTCACCGTATTAGTATGTCATTTTGTTCCAATGACACATTTATTTTGCTAGCTAAAACAGTAGAATATATAAAACAGAAAGGTGAAAACATTCGTATATTTCCAAGGAATTTTAATTTAAAAAATTTTAACACTCATTTTATTTTTCATTTCGGGATATCTGAAAAATCGAAAATGCATACCTTCTTAAATTACTTTGACTACTAAATCTGCATATCCACCCACGATTTTTTTTCTCCTGTATATCACCCCACGAACATTTTTTCTGGCTGCGGCTTTGGAAACAAGTAATAAATAAATCAGTAATAAGACTCATAAAAAAATGTTATTAAGTTCCCGAACCGTGGAACTGAGAAGATAACATCCCGAGCCAAAATATAGGCCCTAGTTTGACGCTCCAAGTACAAGTATTGTCCCTACTTTGTGGCTGATTATTCTACTAGCTCCTACGTAGCCACTCCTCCAGATATTTTCATTCTATTTTGCTTCTGTATAAGCTTCAGCCCCTACATTGAAAGTATTGCCTCTATATTCTTGAGTTTTACTTATGTCTTCTTTAAAGCTCAATATTCTCCGTAAAATTGCTAAATTCTCTTTTAACGCTCTTAAATTTTAACGCATAAAATATGTGGCGTCGTTGCCTCGATGCATGCGCCCTCGTGACAGATACTTTGTTGTTTTCTCTAAAATTCCATCACCACAGTTTGTGAAAGAAACAGTTTAATTGGTTTTAAGTAATAAATATTAAAGTGATAACATCGAAATGGCTTCAAGAGGAAAGAAGTTTGCCCTAATCTTGTGGCTGCAAGCGAAAGAAAAATGCAAACCAGCCCTAAGATTTTAAAGGTAGTTATAAAGAACCCAGATCCACCCCCCCCCCCCCCCCCCCCCCCCCCCCCCAAGGTATCAAACACACGAGAAGAAACTTCAAAAAAAAATGTAAGAAAGATACAAATCTTTTTTATTGAGTTTTTCCTGTATCATAAAAAATAACTCCAAATTAGTTAACACAGATTCTAAAGGATTAGATTTTCCTTTCACAGAATGTTCTTTTGAATTGAAGAATCACGGAATTGAATGATTTCAAATAACAAATTTGGAAAATAGGGCAATGTTAAAACCTTAAAAATTGAATATTTTAAAATTGGATCATTGAAAATTACTTATACTTGAAGGCCTTCAAAATTAAATAATTAAAAATTGCAAACTTTTGAATTTGCACAATTACAAATTCAAAGCGATCAATATTTGACAATTTAATATTAAAAACTAAATTCAATCTTTCAAAGTTAAAGCTTTTGAAATTGTTATTACAGAACAAAATTATAATTTGAACTTCAAGCTAATTAGGCTAACTGTTATAAAATCAATGCATGAATTGAATTAGACTGAACAAACTTTCAAACTAAATAATAATTTCAAATGGGAAACATTAACAATGGAAAAAAATTCTACTCCAGAACCTTGAAACTTAAAGAATTCGAACTTCGATTTAAACTGACAAAATTTATGTTCACTGAAAATTATGATGAAAAGACTTTTTTATATTCAAAGCATTTGAAATTTCAATCATTTGTGTTGAATTTAAATCACATAAAAACTAATCATTTTTAAATTGCTAATTAAACTTTCACAAATTCAACTAATTTCCTTAAAAATTTTAAAAGATGAAAAAAGTATAATTTCCTTTTAAAAACAACATATTTCGCTCTCGAGAGATTCTGCGATTTCAAGTGTTGGTCCCTGCTGATTTCAAATGGATTCGGTCAGCGATTATTGCTATTCGTACGTTATTCTCCAAAGAACCGACGTTGATTACAGTTTACTGTAACCACTATTAATAAGATCGCCAATGGTTATAAATACATACCAAAGATTTGAATGTAGCATGTACTTAAAATAAAAATTGGTTTCTTTAAAATGTCATATTTTTAAACCAATTTATTTGTATGTGTTGAGGGGTCGATCACTTCAATATACCTGATACATTCACTAAATATTCCCATATACATATTCTTTAAATATTCTTAATACTCTTGATATTTTTTATAATCTCAAATATTTTTACATATTCCTAAATTTTCCTTTGCGCTCTACAAGTTTTTAAAGACTCCAAATTATTTAAAATGATTTCAAAAAATTTCAAAAGAGTTTATATATTATCGTGTCATTAGAAACTATGTTTACGTTTTTAAAAGGCTTTTAATGAATTTCAAAATAATTTGTCGGGATTAAAAAATTCTTTTAATTTAAAAAAGATTAAAGTTTATAAATGAATTTCAAAAGATTTCAAGTAATTTTAAAGAATTTGAAAAGATTTGAGCAGAATTCCAAAAAGTTCAAGAATTTTCAAGATTTTTTGAAGACTTTAAAATACTTTTTAGGAGTTCAAGAGATTTTTAGTGACTTTGTGCCATTTTAATCGATTTAATATAGTTTAAAAACTCTCTAAAGGAATTTAAAAAAGCAACAAAATGTGTTTTGAATAATTTAAAAAAATTCAAGAGTTTAAGGTTCTTCATGTAATTTAAAAATATTTTTATGTATTTAAAGGGATTTTCAGAAGTTTCAAGGGATGTTACGGGAGTTGTTTGATTTAAAAGCGTTTTAAGTTTATAATCGAATTTCAAAAGTTTCGAATTTGAAAGTGCTTTAAGATTTCAAAGTAATTTTCAAATATAAATAATGTTTTTGAATTCTTTAGACTCTGTTAAATCTTTTGAAATCTTCAGAAATTTGTGAAAATCCTTTACAACTTATTACATTTCTGAAAATTTATATTGAATTTTTTTAAATCTTTAAAAATATCTTGGAATATTTTTGGATTTAGTATACATATTGTTCAATCACATAAAATATACAATAATAATTTGCAATATTTCTACAATCTAAAATATTAGTGCATATATTATTATGAGCGTAGCAGTATTTTTTACAGAATAGGTCACAAAAATTTGCAGATGGCCTTGCACAGTCCTAGATTATATTTCTGATTTCTTTTTTCATACGTCAAGCTAGGCTAGCCGACAGACCTTAGGTGTTAGGAATGCGAAGCTTATAGGGTTCGGCGAAATATCGATTATAATTTTACAGAACAGTTCTCTATAGTTTCGGGACTAGTTCAACCCAACGTAAAACAAAGACGATTTTAACTTTTATTAAACTACCCTGCGTATCCTCTACTATAGGATTAGTTCTAGAAAATTTAATGGATATTTTTTACCGTGTGCAAAATAACTTGAAAGATTACGCCAATATTACTATTTCTTCTTCTTGCTCTACTTTTGTTAATTTTTCGCCAAACTATTTTATTCTGTACAGGAAGTTAGAGTGTGGAGCGTTAAATTAGAAACAAAAACTAAGCCTCTATTTTGACGCACCAAATGGAACATTTAGAAATTTGTGCCCATAAGAGCGCCAAAGTAGGGGCAAAAATCGTATGGGAAGATCCTCTACTTTACAATCTTAGCCCCCCACAAATATTAGCGTGAAGAGTGTGAAAGTAGGGCCTATATTTCGACTCGGGATTTCTTTTAATATACCACTAGACTTTTTGAATGATATGCTTTCGGATAATTTGTTTTGTCCTGATACATTGGATGTGAAACACGATAATTTTAGATTGGTAAATACGTTTAGAACATCTTTGAGAATTTTATAAGAATATTTTAAAAACCTTATGATTTCTTTAAAATATTTCAGAAATCTTGATTAAATCTGTTGTTTTGATTTAAAAATCTTCAAAGATCTTCAAATTTCTGCCAAATCTTTGAAAGATTTGTAGAATCTTTTAAAATATCTTGAAAACTTTATAAGTTCTTTTAAATTTTTGCACAATTATCCCGAAATTTTTTGAATTCGTTTGAAATCAGTACAATATTTTTAATCTCTTACAATCTTGTGAACAATTTGTCAATCGTTTAAAATATCTGAAATATTTATATATTTCTTTAATTATTTCGAAATCTTTGTGAATTTTTTTGAACCTTTCAAGAGTGGTGGGAGGGGAGTGAGGAGAGACTGGATAGAAAAAAGTGACGCGGTAAATGGAGGAGGGGGTGGGGTGTACGCAGCGGGATCGATTGGGTATTGACTGTCATACTACACAAGATAGTCTAAGAGCCGGCGACACTGGACCTTACGCCATCGCGGATATTGATACAAAAATTAATTAATTATTAAAAATTTTATTTTCTCTCAAAATTAGTATGATCGCAGAATGAAAGAAAATCTACATTTTTGTTTGTAAAATCTTGGTCTGAGTCCCCACAACACGAATAAATCAATGTGATTTGAAAATTTATAAACCAGGTATCATGTCGACCGGGTTCTATCGTGCGCTATTGCACAGTTGGAATAATTGAATTTTTTTATTCAAAATAACGTGCATCCCACAAGTAGTGACCGCCTTGGACAAAAAAAAAACGTTGAAAAAAAGCTTATAAGATTTCGAAGAGTTGTGAAACCTGATTTTTAAATAAGGCTCAAGATTTTTTAATAAATAAATATTACAAAAAAATGTCCATTTTTTCTATTTGTCGATCCGGTGCTCGTTATTAACAGAAAAATTGTTGACGTCGACTAAATTTCAGAGATTGACGTTAGTTAAAGATTTTCCAATATTATACGCTAAGAGGCCCTTGGCCCTGCTAACGAAAAGGAAAATGTCATATAATGCATATTTTTTTGTTATTTTTCACCAAAAAAATTTTTTTTGCTCTATCAACCCTCTGCAAAAATGATTAAAATCAATAAAATTTGAAAAAATTACTAGGTTAGAATTATTTGCTATTTTTTTCTTTACAATGTGTTATAAACCGCTTTTGAATAATTGAACGTTTTTTTAAACAATTACCCCCTGTAATGAAAAAAACCATTTAAAAAATTATGGCTATATTTTTTTGCAATTCTTTTGCTCTCCAATGTGATGTGCAAAAATTTACTAAAATCAACCCTTATTTTAAAAAGCTAGCCCCTGTGCTGCAAACATGTATTAAAGAAAAAAGAAACTATCAAGATGGACAATATTTATAAAATATTAATACGCTATTTTTAAAGCATAACCGAGGAGCAAGATTATTGTTCACCCCTAAAAAGTTACAAAAGTAACTCCCCTACTTGTACCAGAATACAAACCTGCAGACTGATGCCGAAAATTGTACAGATTAACTGTTGGGATTTTTGTGCTTAATTATTTCTCAACCTTAATCGCTAGAAAAATAACCCCTGTAATGTACATAATTGTCATATAATACCAAGTCGCCGATCAATTATCTCCTCAAAATGAAGAATCGTGGCGTTTCTGCTAATAAATATTCAAGATTCGAACTTGTGAAAATTCGATTTTATTAAGGTAGTTCGGTTTCGACTCTTCCACTGCCGAAACACCTCAAATTTCGAATTTATCCAGATAAAACGGTCACCTGATTTTTTGACAGATCCAATGCTCCAGTGTACAACATTCTAGAATCCCCCAAAAAATACCCTTATCACGAAATTCTGATACTAGATAAACTCCTCAAATTTCGAACTTATCTAGGCAGATCAGTCACATTTTTAGACACCTGCCTTAGTGAAACCTATTTAAGTTCGACCTCATCAAGGTAGATCCGGCACTTGATTTTTTATCGACTCATTGTTGTAAGGGATCAAGTTGCATTGAGTCGATAAAAAAATAATGTGACCGATCTACCTGGATAAGCTCGAAATTTGAGGAGTTTCTCTAGTAGCAGAGTCGAAAAAATTTTTAAAAGTCTTCACATCAAAGATAGTAATATTTTCCGTTAGGGGTAGTTTCCTAGGGTAGGATTGCTTTGCTGGAAGTTGTTTAAAAGTATTAAAATATGCATCGAAAAACGTAACTTATGTTTTTTAATATGCACACAATGACTGGAAAATAATATACATTACAGGGATTATTTTGTGACAATTAGGGGTGAGAAGTAATTAGGCTTAAAAGTATCATATTACTATTTTATCAGTTCATTACAGGATGCTGCTTTTGTATATAAGGATTAATTTTACAAAAGCGATTAATATGATATTGGAGAATAAAGAAACAACACAAACATCCCAACAGTTAATGGATACAATTTTTGGCATCAGTCTGCACGTTTGTATTCGGATACAAATAAGGGGGTTGCTTTTGTAACGATTAGGGGTGAACAACTTAAATTGCGTAACAGCTCAAGGGGAAGGAATCAAGCCATTTTGCTACGCTTTGTTATGTTAGCGGGGTGGGGGTCCTTCACTCATGTACGCAATTTTTGAAAATTCGCAAAAACTTTCTTCTGAAGATTATCTTTTAAGTTAAAAAATTTAGTATTTGTTTGGAAATTCAATAATTTTCTTAACATGACATCCTTTTCGGTTGAAAATTCAACTGTTTTGTTTAAGCTTCATGTTTTGTAGTTAATAACCAGCGTAAAAAAGTTTCAATGGGTGAACCATGGGTAACAATGGCATAAGCGTGGGGTGAGCGTGGGATGAGCATGGGTTGAACGTGGAATAAGCGTAACTCTAGACTGTGTCCATGTTCACACATGGGTTGAATTGAACTTTGTCAACATTTTCAAAGATGGACACAATCTACTACATTTTTCCTACTTTTTAGAAAGGTTTTGTGGATGTATAGTTTCTTTTACTGCATTATACGATATTTTCGAAAAGCAATATCATCCAATCAATTTTTCAGCAGAATTTTCGGAAAAAATTACTTTTATCGGACTTTGCAAAATTGTTGACCAGGAACATTGTTAACGTAACTTTGTTCGATTTTTCAAGATACTACCCGCGTGAAAAAATTTTTCATTGATAAAACATGGCAATACACTTGGAAATATCTGGCTGAAGCATGGGTCCCGGCTGAATGGTATCATGGCGCAAGCCTTGCTCTTGCTCGTCTCCCATGCTTAGGACATGCTATACACAAATTAATAAATACTCAAAAAAAAAACATCTAAGTGTTAGAGGAAATTAGCCTGCGCTAAAATTTAAAATCTTAGGTTTGCCAATAGCCGAAACGTCTATGAATGATAAGTTCACTACCTGGGTGCATAGGATCATGCAGTCAAAATAACTACCAATGGTGAGACGAAGACACGAGTGCGCTGGATTGTGCACCAGGTCATTTGAAACGTCTTCTACAAAAACCTTTTTGAAATTTAAATTTTTTCCATAACCAAAACAATTACAAATGGTGAAACGAAGACCCGGATGCGCAGGATCGTATACCACGTATTCTATGAGAACTTTTTCAAAATTCATATTTTGCCAACACCTAAAATAACTCTCAATGTTAAGGCGATCTTGCAAAAGTTTGAATATTAAAAAAGTTTTTGTAGAATAGGTGTTACAGTACCTGGTGCATGACCCTGCATACCCAGTTCCTCGACTCACTGTTTGTAATTTTTTTGCTTATAGATAAAATTTAAATATCAAAAAAGTTCGTGTATATGACGTTTTAAATGACCCGGTGCAAGATCTGGCGCACCCGGGTCATTGCCTCACTATTGGTAGTTATTTTGGGTGTTGGAAAAATTAAAATTTTAAAAACTGTCTTGTAGATTACGTCTTAAGTTACCTGGTGCACAACCCTGCCCACTCGGGTCGTCAAATCAACACTTGTAACTGTTTTGGTTATGGACAAAATTTAAATTTTTTAAAAGTTCTCGTAGAGAACGACGAGTCGTCCCGCTATTAATAGTTATTTTGTCTGTTAGCACAGTTCGAGTGTTCTGAATGTTCTTGCAGATGACGTCTTGATCAACATAGTGAACAATCCGATGCACTTGGGTAGTGAACTCACCATTTAGAGTAGCCATGCAAACTTTTTTCACGCGGGAAGTATCTTGAAAAATCGAACAAAGTTACGTTAATAATTTTCCTGGTCAACAATTTTGCAAAGTCTATTAAAAGTAATTTTTTCCGAAAATTATGCTGAAAAATTGATTGGATAATGTTTCTTTTCGAAAATTTCGTAAAGTCCAATAAAATAGACTATTCATCCACAAATCCTTTCACGTTCGACCGTGGGCGAAGCATGGCTTAACCCACGCATACCACTTGCTTAACCCACTCACCCTACGCTCACCCCAAGCTTATACCATTGTTGACCCATGGTTTACCCATTGAAACTTTTTCCCGCGGGAAGTCCACATAAATCTTTTTTGGATAATAGTAAATTGTCCACATGTATACAAAGCGGAAATGGTAACTTTGAAATAACTGATTACGGGATTAGTATAAACTAGAAAATTTAGCAACTTAGATCTTATGCCCAAATGAAACAGAATGCACTTTAATTTAAAAATTCTCGACACTTTTCACCAAAAAATTTTTTATTTCATTGAGATAATATACTCTAAAAACAATGCTCTTTTCAAATTCCCCGGCCCCCTTTACACGCGTGGAATTGCTTGGTTTCGCTCCTCCCTAATGCAGCAAAAATGAGCGTTTTCGCTCAGCTGTCGGGTAAAGACTATATTTTCTGAAACTTTGTCTTTTCGTTTTAAGAGTTCATCTTTTTTAGCAGAAATATTGCATCTTTCTTGGATAAGAATTCAACGAAATGCAACTGTTTTGTTGGAAATTCAACAATTTCCTAGAAAATTGAGTTTTTGTTTTATTTCGGTTTTGGAAAGCGAACTAGAGTCTTCTTTAGATAAAAATTGCATTATTTTCTATGGGCTTTTTTAAATTTCAACTGTTCTGAAAGAAATTCATCCTTTTATAATAAAAATAAAATTGTTTGATTGAAAATTCAACTCTCTTTTTTAAGTTTGTGTATTTGATTATTTAAATTCACCTTCTGTAGCAGAAAGTACACCTTTATGGGATAAAAATGCAACTGCTTGGTTGGAAATTTAACAATTTTGTTAAAAATTCATAGAGTTTAGTTAAAAATTCATCTGTTTCAGTAAAAATGTCTTCTTTCTTGAATAAAAATGTGACCATTTAGTAGAGAATTTAACTATTTTGTTAAAAATTAATCCTTTTCCGTCAAAAAATACGTCATTTTGGATAGAAAATTCAATTGTTATTTAGAAACTTATTTCTTGTTTAAGAATTCATATTTCTGTCGTGAAACGTCAAATTGAATCTTTTTTAATAGAAAATTCAACTATTTTTTTTTAAGTTTATCTTTTTGACTCAAAAATTCATCTGCTCTAGTAGAAATTTTATTCCTTTCTTCATTAGAATGCAACTTTTTCGTGAGAAAAAAATTATTTTTCTTTGTGTTCAGCTATTTTTGTTGAAAGATTTGATTGAATCATTATGTTAAGGAATAATTTTTTGTTATTAAAGATTGATATGTGTAGCTGAAAATTCAACTCTTCGGTTGAAAGTTGAAATATTTTGTTAAAAATTAATCTTTTTAAATTGAAAAATCAACTGCTTGAGTAAAAGTTAAAATACATTGTTAAAGTTTTTTCCTGGAATGAAGGCTTATGACTGGTTTAAAATGTAACTGTTCAGTAGAGAAGCCTTTTTCGGTTCAAAGTCAAGTTTTGGATTTATAATGTAACTTTTCTATTTTTTAAGATTGATCTTTTCAAGCTGAAAGTTCTGCCTTTTCAGGAAAAGAATCATTTTCGTGGATTAAAATTTCATTTTTGTTACGGAAAAGTGCATCAGTTTCGTGGTAAATTAATTATTTGCTGAAAAGTCATATTGTTTGTTCAAAAATATAATTTTTGTAGAGAAAATTCCTCTTTTGGCTTGAAGGTTCAAGAATTTAGACTTTTATTTTATGTGTGAGTAAAAAATCATTATTTGTTGAAAATTTCTCTTTTTGAGTTTAAAATTCTCTTTTTTTGTATCAATTTCATATTTTTTAATATAAGCATAAACCATAAATCAAATTTGAAAATTTAAAATAAGTATTTGAAATACTTTTTCATTTCGTTTATAAAAGATTCTATGTTAAAAGTTTCGGAAAATTAAAATGCAATAAATAGCAAAAAATCTGTAGAAAATAAAAATTGCATACAGAAGAGGGTGGGGGGGGGACTGTTTTGATACGTTTAATTTAAGCACAGCCCCTAAAAGCAAATACTGCCAACTTACTTGCAAATATCTTTAGTCGCAAAGAATGTCTGATAAAGATTCGCCCTAGGAATATGATATTTAGAGCGGCATTTCAGCATTGCTAATACAAGGCCTGGATTTGTATTGCATTCGGGAGAAAGAGACAAAATTAGAGCTGTAAATAAAAGATTTTTGGGTTATTAATTATTAATTTCATATATTAATTATTGGTTATAACATTAGGACTCTTACCGCTTTTTATTTAAACTGAGCAAACAATTCTTTCCATTTTGCGTATGACGATTTGTTTCTCATTTTCAGAAAAGACATCTGATTTGTTCATGCAAATTCTTGCTATTTCTAGCATCAGAGAGTATTCCTTTTCGCAATTAATGGAACTGTAACAATGCTCATTAACTTGTGCATCTAACAAGTCTAACCAATTCGAATCTTTAATATTATTAAAGATTTTGTTAAAAATAGAAGCAGAGGCAAGATTCAAACTCGCAATTTCCGGCGTGCTGTAACTCTTATGTTCAAGTTTGGAAGCACAAATATCGTTGAAATCATCCATGGTGGTGTCTCGCCAAAATTCATCATTATTTACAACTGGTGTACAATCTGATAAAATGCAAAGACCTGAAAACAACGCAATTAATTTTTCTTCAAAGAAAAATTAGCAATACGCACAATTTTAATTTTCTACACTCAGCGAAATTTCTTCTTGTGTCAGAAGGATGCTTTTTGATACACATGGAATTTTCTCTAAAATTCAAGGTTCAGAGAAATCGCATTTGCTTCAAGAAGAATCTTTTTGCAAGAAAGATTTTGTGATAAACTTCTACTAATATTGCAGCAAAATAATTAATTTTATGTAAGAAAGATATTTAGGTGTTTTCCAACAAAATATGCAAGATGATGACACTTTTGTTTCTAGACAACTTTTTCACTGAGTGTTGCTGAAGAGCTGTTCAAATAAAACAATTATACTCACAGCATAAGGTTATGAGAATTCCTAATTTTTTCATTTTGTGTGTTTTTATTTCTTAAATATAAACAATATTTTGTCAAATCTTGAACTTGTTAGATTATATAAATTTGGTTCTTTCTACGAGAATGTGCATATATTACAACTGGATGAAGTTCATAGTCGAGTTTATAAAGATTACTGAAAAGCAATGTACAAAAACTAAGAGAATAAGAAAACTGATTTAGATTCAAATAACCGAAGGGGACTTTCATACCAAAGTGCTTCAAGAATTATGTGTCTTATGTGTCTGCATGCATATATGATAAGGTCATATCACTCAGAAAACGTTACATCAGTTTCAGATATGGCGAGGATGTCAAGTACTTCAACTGTCATTTAAATTTTCAAAGAAATCTGTTTATTACACTTTAACTTGAAACACATTTAGTTATTTTTAACATATTATTTCTGATCAATTCTTGGTTATCCTGTCTTCCAAAGATTCATTATTAAATACTTTTAAACCCAAACAATTTTAAAGCTCAAGCTTAGATTTCAAACATTATTTGGTTATCTCCAAAGTGAGAAAGTGAGGCGAGAGTACGTTTATCAATAGCAAAAAGTCGAATAATTATTTGAAATAGTTTTAGAGATCGTATACCTCAAACGATATTATAGTTTTATTCTATTCTATTTTATTATATTCTATTATAGTTTTAAGATTTTTAAGTTTTAAAGATGGCATTCTTTTAAATTTCGAAATGTTTCCATGAAAACCAGCGGCTGCAAATTACGGTGATATTATCTAGCTGAGAAATTTTATTTAAAGTCAGCTAAAATTGTTTTCGATAAATAATGTCAAGAATTTCAGTATATTTGTGTCTTTTTACAGGGAAATATGATTTTTTTCACGAAGACTTTTCTGTACAACTGAATATTTGTTTATAAGATTTGTTTACAACAGCGAAATTTTTGCTTCGATAATTTATTCTTATAATATGAGTTTATGCATCAATTTCTATTGATTTATGTTGTACTTTACTGGTTTACGCGAAAATAAAAATAATACATTGGAAAATCTGTTTTTTTGCATTATTTAATAACATAACAATCAACACAAAATGAAAATTTAAAATTCGACCTCCAAATATTGATACTCGGATCTAATAAGGTGATTTGAGAGTAGGTTTGAAATGAATAAGAAATTGCATTCAAATGAATAATTAATTGCATTGAAATGTGTAAGTAATTGTATTGAAAACAGCCACGTGTAACTGCTAATACTGCGTCTAAGTGTGACTATGTGAGCGAAGGATGGGGAGAAAGAGAACGGGAGAAAAGGGAAGAAAGTGTGGCGAGAGGGAGAGAAGTGTAAGAAGCGAAGAAGAGATAGAGAGATATAGGGAGAGGGATTGAAAAACTCAGTCAGTGGGAGAAGCGAAGCAGAAACCGGGGAGAGGAAGCGTTACCCTGGACACGTTACCTTTACCGTAAATCCAGTTTTGATAGTTCACACCGTGTCATAAGAAGTTATCACTTTAAAAATGGTGTAAACGAAGACATGCAGATTTTTCCTCTAGGAATAAGGAGAGTAAGAGTAGAGCTGGATAGAAGAGTTATAGAGAGGGGGTATGAGCAAGAGTTGTTCATATACGCCAGAGGGTATGAGGGGTATCAAGCTACGGGTTATTAAAGGGAGGAGACGACGGATATCGAAGGTGACGGAAAAGGGTGATTGGAGTAATGAAGAGAGGTAGGAGGGAAATCGAGTAAGATTGAGATAGGTGCAAAGATATGTTAGTTTGATGGGGATTAGGAGTAGGGGTTGAAATCAAAAGAGGGAGAGAGGAGATGCCCATAATGGTTCGCGAACAATGGATTATAAAAGTGGGAGGAGCTAGAGGTATGGCAAGGAGCTGAAAGGAAAAGAAATAAATCATAATAATCTAAATAGTATTGACTATAGGGCTAAGGATTGAGCTGAGTAGCTGAGAGAAACTTAGAGGAAACTTAGAGAGAAAAGACGTTGAGAAGGAGGCAGGTAGGAGATGGTGTGGAGGGTAAAAATATAATTGAATTAGAGAAGTAGGGTGACAAAGGGTATTATCATGGTATAATAAAAGGCAGGATAGGGGAGCTAATGACGTATCGTATTGAGAAGAGTGGTGGGCCCAGAGGATGTAGGAGATGGACGAAAGGTTACAACCCGATGCAAGTAACGGAGTAGAGGTTGGAGGAGGAGGAGGGGAAGGATAGGAACATTTGGTGGCAAGAGTCATGCAATAGTAGTTAGAACTTCGCTAATATTCATAATTTAAATTTCTTCTTAAAGAAATTTAATTCAGAAACTGAAAATTTTCGATTATTTTACCCAAATCACTTATTTCATTTGTGGTTCCGATTGCTGTAAAAAAAGCGAGAAAATTCTTTTTAGTAGGATTAAAATAAATGCATAAGTAGATAAAACAAAAATTAAACTGAATTCGTTTTATAGTCACTTTAATTCAACTGATTTCAGACCAATTGATAATTTAATTTTTTTATACAATTTTAATTGAATTGGAGTGGCTTAAATTCAAACGAATGTAGAATGAGCTGAATTGAAGACAATACTTACAGGTTTATGGGTTATTACCAGAAATATAATTTTTAACTAGGACTTCTTAAATTAGGTGAAAAACATTATTTGTAAAGAAGATTTTATTAAATAAGAAGATATTAATATATCATAATGAACTTTATTTTTCAGTAACAACACAATTGATAGAAATTAATTGCAATAATTACTGCTCTTGTAGACATTATATAAAAGCTTATATTACAAAGATTAAAAATGTATTACTTGATCGTAGTTGAAATACGCTTTTAAACTTTGAAGCTATTAATCATAAATACTGTAGTTTCAGTGCCTCAAATTTGAAAGCTCTTATAGTTAGACACTTAAAGTCTGAAAAGCACTCGTTTTTGGACATTTCCGGTTTTGTTTAGTACAGGACGATTTATTAGTTTAAGCTTCAATTGGACACCGAACCAGCGCCATCTCATCTGCTACAAATGATTCCAAAGCCTTTCTGGTTTCTTCTTTACACTCCTTCATGGCGTTTTTGCATTGAAGGAGTTTGCGAATCTCTCTGAAATGAAAAAAGAAAGGTAATTTAATTAAAGAATGATTAGTCATAGTCACAAAATATCTTGACAAAAAGCATTATTGGTGCATTCCCAAAAATTACGAAAGAATTTAAAAATAAATTTCTACAAATTTCAAATTATTAAATCAATTTCGATTTAAATTTAATAAATTTAATTCTTGAAATTTTAAATGAGTTAATTCTGAATTTATTTAATTTTGAATAATTTAATTTAAAATGGTTGTCTCAAATGCTAATATTTCCACGGATTTAGTTTTTTAAATATTTTCTATATCTATGATTCGAAAACTTTCCTAAAGTTAAAAATTTTAATTGCTTTGCATTCAAGCATTTAATATTCTGAGGAAAACTTTCAATTTTAAAATAAATTGTTAATAATTTAATCTCTTAATTATTTAATTTTGTTCACTTCACGTAATGCTACTGGAGATACAAAAAAGCGTAGATACCGCTATTAAACAGGGGCATTGCCACTACTTTGCAGTTTCCTACCGTACCAAATGACTTAAGAAGTACTCAAATGAATTTTAATTTGATACACAATTTGATACACATTGTTCAAAAAGTATGAGGTGTTTCTTTAGTTTACTTTAATCTAATATTATCCTAAAAATGCCTTACCTTATAAACTAGAGAAAGCGACTATAGAACTCAAGTATAAAAAAGTATAAGAGAAAAATATTATTCATTAAATAAATTATCACAAGAAAAACATATAAAGAAGAAAAATAAAAAACAAAATAAGAGAAGAAGTATCAAGTAGAGAAGGAATATAAAAGAGTAAATTTAACAAAAATAGTGAAGTAGTATAACAAGAGGAAGAATATGAAAAAAATAATTTAATTAAAAATAAGAGTACAAAATATACTTAAAAATGGGATTGCATGAAATTTAATACAATCAGAAAAAGGGTATTATATTAAGAAATTATGAAAAATGAACAAGTTTAAAGGAAAAGAAATTAAGGAAATTAGAAAATTAGGTGGAAAAAAAGAAAGAGCAGTGTCAAAAAGTAAGAATAAAACTAGGGGAAAAAGGAATAGAAATAAAAGAGGAAACATAAAAAAATTACTAACCCGCAGACTTGTGGAGTGTATTTCACAGGAACAGGGATCAGGATATCCTGAACACTAGCCATCATCTCAATGCACATTGGTGGCTCCTTCTTGATACATTTCTCCTCAGCACGGATGATCACACCTTTAAATTAAAAAAATGTTTATATTTCTATTTTAGAAAATTCATTAATATGATCAAAAATAAACTCACCTTTCTTCAAATCTGCGCACTTGATCTCCAGAACTTTCTGGATAAGTTTGTCCTTTTTGGCTTTGTCCAAACGATCCTTTTCTTCCAAACAAAGTTGGAAGGAGTCAGTGACATTAGCAATTTGCTTCTTCAGCTCTGGGTGTGCAAGACACTGTTCCTTGATCAAGTTATCAATATTGGTTTTGGGGTCAGCCTTCACCTTCTTGACAATGTCTTCCTGAATTTCCTTGTAACGTTTAAGGTATGGTGCGTAAATTCTGGTATCACGTATACTCTTTTTCTTAAGGTCGCACTGTTTCTTCAAATCTTCCATGTTCAAGTCCAGAAAAACTTCTGGACCCTTTCCAGTACTTGGCTTCCACACCTCCGCCGAAATACTCACAGCAAAGCCTGAATAGTAAATAATTAATAAATATTGATAAAAAACTCTGGATGTCGACAATTTACGGACATCTAAAGTATTCAAGAATTCGTGTGAAGTGCAAAGCTTCTAGATAGTTCAAGGTTATTATTCGGATGTGTGAAAAATAATTAATCTTGAGAAAATTTGCTTAAAAAATATTGGGATTGTTAAAATAGGGTTTTCATCCCTGCCACGTTCCATTCTCCTATCTGAGAATAATTCCTAATAATCCGCAATAATGACCTGCTACATCCAGCAGTTTCTTAATTTACAAGAAAAAAGCTCGAGTGTTTTTGATGTCAATAAATGATTATAAAATAAATCTAAAAAGTCTTTGAGCAATATTGAAGATTTAAGAACAGGGCTTTGCACACATCACTTAATAAATCAAAAAGAGCAAAGTGATATTGAACTTGCCACGGTACAATTTTTATTTGGAAAAACAGCACTGAATCTAAATGCAATTTTATTCAGTAATTGAGAGTCATATTTAATTTTTTGCAACTTACAGAAAGCCAGAGCGGCTACAAAAATATTCTTAATCATCTTGTAGCTTCAGTTACAATGAGGGCGAGAGCAACTTCGAGGGTGAATGCAAACTGAGAGCTAGAACCTGCTCACCTCCGTTAAATATAAATCCTGCAAATACGGCTTGAATGGATAATTGCAAAATGTCGGCCAATGAGGTCGAACTTAAATCTAACAAATCACCACTGGTAAGGTCCGGATCTACAAATTGAGCGAGTACAAAGCTTCTCTTATCTTATTTACTTCTATTATTCAATTGACATTCTTGTTATTATACAACCCTCTGCTCTATATTATACAAGTCCTTACATTATTTACGAGATCTTCGATATAAGGGTGAGCTAAAACAATTATACTAATTAAATTTATTTCTCTAATCATCGTCACAACGAATTAATTTAAACTCATCTTCAATGAGTGATTCTAAAGCTTACCTCGTTTCCTCTTTGCAGGTCGCCATAGAGTTTTTCCAAAGTAGTTTGTCGCGAAATTCTCTGAAAAAAGATATTTTTAAAAATGGGTACCTTAGCCATTATCAAATTGAAAAGTTTGAAAAAAATAAATTCAAACTTCAAATTTTAAAAGCCAAACTGTTTTAATTCTGCCTAAATTAATTGTACAAAATAATTTAAATTTCCAAATGGTTATAATAACACGATTTTTTAGAAGCATTTACAAATGTATTCTTTTAAAAAACTTTCATAATTTATCATTCTTTTAAAATTTATATCAGGACATTTTTAAACTTGAGTCGTTTAAAAATTAATGTTCAAATTAAAAAATAAATCAATTTTGAATAAAAAATCTACAACTTTCATAAATCAAAAAGTTTTAAATTGAAACAACTGAAAATTGAAATCTGCTGTTATTACAAATTGAAAATTAATTATTAAATTGCACAACTGAACATTGACATACAATTAATATTGCGATTTAATGATCTTAAAATTTTTATAGATTGTACAATTACAATTTGAAGGTTTAAAAATTAAACGCCAAATTGGAATATTGCAACATTTATTGCAACATTTTGTGAGTTGAAGAATTTCAAATGCTCAAATACACCCAAATTTTAAATCCCTTAATATATTTCGTTTGAAAAAATTCGTTTCGCAAATACTTCTGAGATCGGAAAATCTGATTTTGACATAAAAAATTGAAGATTATAAATCGCAGATCCCATGTGGTTAACGAATATTTAAAAATAGAGATATTGCAAAAAAATTCTGGATGGATTTTATTAATTTAATGAATTTGAATTTTTTTATTATCCAAAAGTACACTTTTAGACCACAAATTTGAAATAAAACATTCTAAAATGAAAATAATTCTTCAACGGAAATAATAATTACTATTTTGGAATAATAAAGGTGTAGCATACCTAAGTATCAAACGTTTAATACTACAAAACACTTTTAAAAGCCTCACCTGCATTCTTCAGCGGAATAATTCATCGGAACTGGTAAAAACGATTGTACAGGATGCGAAACCAGATGGATGCAGTTTGCACGATGATCAGGATTGTCTGATTGGATACAATTTTCTTCTGCTCGGACAATCAAGGCTGCGACGAAATTGGCCATTTGAAATAATATATTTTAACTATAGTTATCATGTTAATTTCATTTACCTTTCTTTATGCTTCCACATTTTGTCTCTAGAACCTTCTCTACCATCCTTTTTTTTCTTGTTTCATCCAAACGTTCACTATCCTCTAAACAACTTTGAAAAATATTCGTCATATTTTCGATTTCTTGTTTCAAAGTTGGCTGCTTAATACATTCATCCTGAATCAATTTGTCTAATTTCAGCGATTTATCCGAATTTAATTTTTTTGTTAAAATTTCTTGGATTTCTAAGTAGCGATTAAAATATGGATCATAAATTTTATTGTCCCTGATATCCAGTTTCTTCCACTTGCATATTTCGATTAACTCTTCAAAGTCTGTGTCGAGAAAAAAAACCGGCGTCTCCCCATTAACGAAGATTGAAGACGAAATACCTGAAGTAATCACATTTTTGTGTAATAGAATTAAAATTGTTACTTAATCATTATTTATTATAAACAAGTGTGATTTAATAGTTTAATTATGTCGAAATTGATAAAGAGAAATAATTATGAATCCTTCCGTGTGTCCTAATTTTATACGCACAGACAAAAATGAAATTTGCAAATAAAGTCTTCATTGTTGCACAAATAGTGTTTCGCTTCTGATGATCTTGAAATTCGCACTGCAAACTGAATGATGGTGCGGCATAGCTTCGTTAAATACCATTTATTAGATTTAATCTCCTTCCTTATTAGGGGATTTAGAACAGCAAGTAGAAAATATTATTAGAATGAGGTCACCTGCATTGAACATCATTAATTTTTATATCAAATTCATTGCATCCGATTTTTGCCCTTACTGCGTAAATGGATTTAAATGTTTCTGTTTGCTCACTTTAGACAATCAGTAAATAACAAAAAATGCTGTTTAAATATAAATCATCAGTGTTTGTAAAGGACGGTTCCTATTCACCAAAGAAAAGTGTTTAAGCTTATAATTTTTCGCTATTATAATTTTTTTTGTAATTTATTATTGTCTATTTGTAGGCGTCCACATTAAAAGGGCTCTTATTGTACTATGCCGCTTTGGATGAGCTTATCTCGAAAAGCGGTTTTTCGAGGTCCCAAATTTCCCGGATACTTAATTTTCTAATGAGACGATTAGTTTTGAAAAAACTAACAAAACGCAACGAA
The DNA here is from genome assembly GCF_010883055.1 of Belonocnema kinseyi. NCBI lineage: Eukaryota > Metazoa > Arthropoda > Insecta > Hymenoptera > Cynipidae > Belonocnema > Belonocnema kinseyi. The sequence goes on along the minus strand of NC_046657.1, from coordinate 171,812,607 downwards.
ATATCTCTTACCCCCCCCCCTCTTACTGTATGTAAAATAACTCAATTTTAAACAAATAATTCAATTTTTAATATAATAGGTAATTAACCTAAAAAGATGAATTCCCAACACAAAAATGTCATAGTTTATATTTAAATAAAAAAAGATGAAATTTATACAACAAAAAGAAAGAATTTTAAAACCAAAAAGACGAATTTTCAACAAATAAAGATTTTTCACTTAATCGAGAAATAAAAGTTTAAATTGTTGAACCTTCAAGCCAAAAGATGAATTTTCTCTACAAAAGTGTAATTTCCAAACAAAATGTATGACTTTTTAACATAAAATTAATTTTCCACGAAATTGATGCATTTTTAACTAACAAAAATGGAATTTTAAACCAAGACAATGATTTCTTTTCCTAAAAAGGAGAACTTTCAACCAAAAAAGATCAATCTTTAAAAAAAATGCAAAAGTTATATTTTCAGTTAAAAATTCAGTTTAAACCCAAAACCGGATTATCCACTCAACAGTAATATTTTCAACCAAATTTTTAACAATGTAGTTTTACTTTTACCAAAATAGTTGCATTTTTAAATAAAAAATATTAACTTTCATTAAATTAGTTGAGTTTTCAACCAAAGAGATGAATTTTTATCTAATAAAATAAATCGTTACAAACATAATTTCTTAAAAAAGTGATTCAACGATTTGTTTCAAACAAAATAGTTGAATAATCAAGCAAAAAAGAATAATTTTTATAAATGTAGTTTAACTTTCCTAAGTAGCTGAGTTTTTAATTCAAAAGATAAATTCTTAAAATAGTTAAATTCTCTCTTAAAAAAGAATTGAGTTGACTTTTCACGATCCAAATATGCATTTTTAAACAAGAAATAAGTTTATATGAAAAAGATTAAATCTGCAATCCAAAAAGATAAATTTTTAACAAAATAGTTGAATTTTCTACCAAATATGGATGGATGCATTTTTATCCATTAAACGGGAAATTAGTGCTAAAACTGATGAATGAAAATTTTTTGTTTTTAAAGTTGAACTTTCATTTAGAAAAGATTTCAGTGAAGTTTTCAACACGAAAAGATATATTTTAAGCAAAAAGTGAATTTCCAACAAAATAGTTACATTTTCAAACAAAGAGTATGACTTTCTAACAAAATAGATTAATTTTCAACCGAGAAATTGCATTTGTATCTACGAAAAATTAAATTTTTCTTAAAACAGATGAATTTTCAATTGCAAAAAAAAAGTATAACTTTTCAACATAATTGTTGAATTTCCAACAAAAGAGTTTGCATTTTTATTCAAGAAGGATCACATTTCTTCCAAAACAGATAAGATAAAAAAAATAATGAAAATAATAGTTACATTTTCATTCAAACAAGATTCCAGTTAACTTCTAAACAACAAAATAAGAATTGTCAACAATAATTTAATTTTTTGGTAAATAGTCGAATTTTTAACCGAAAAGTATGACCTTTTAACAAAACAGTTTAATTTTTGTTAAAGAAATGTATAAATTGTATTACAATAGCTGAATCTTTAAGCCAAAAAGACAATTTTTTTAAAAAGTGTTGAATTTTCCTCCAAAAAGATTTCATATTCAAATGACTTTTCAACACGAAAATACGAATTTAAAAAGAAAGTTGATTTTCTAGGAAATGGAAGAATTTTCAACAAAATAGTTGCATTTCGTTGAATTTTTATCTAAGAAAGATGCAATATGTGTACTAAGAAAGATGAACTCTTAAATGAAAAATAAAAAAAAAATGAGTTTTACATAAAAGTTTAATCTCATGCGAAAAGAGTTGATTTTTTAACGAAATTTTAAAACAATTTCTTAAACAAATTTTGTAAACAAATTTTAAACAAAACAAATGAGTTTTCAACCAAAAAGGAGGTCTTCTTTAAAAAAGTTTTGAATTTACAACCAAATAATCAAATTTATATAAGTGAAAAGATAATCTTGACGAGAAAGTTTTTGCGAATTTGCAAAAATTACGTGCACGAGTGAAGGACCCCGCCCCCCTGCCGTAAAAAATGGTAAAAAAATGTTTTTACCCCACCCCCCTTGCACTATTACGTAATCTAAGTACGGTCCATATTCCAAAATACACAGGGTGGTAACACATGTCGTTACAATAATTCAATAGTAATTGAATTACAATTTTTCCGCGATAAATACGCACATTTTGGAATATTTGGGACGACTGAAAAATCACAAAAAATAAAATTCCCGACACTGTAAAATTTCCGAATTGAAAAATACCCCAATAATAATTCTTGGATTATAAAATTCCTTAAACAAAATTCCGTAATATTCTGTAATATTGCCAAATTTTGAAATTGCTGAATTATAAAATCCCCTAAAGAAAATTGTTGAACAATGAATTATCCTAACTATAGAATTCCCGAATTTAAAGAATTCAAACGTTTGTTTATAAATATAATTTATTTATTACTTTATTGCTAAAAGTTTCTAAAATTATTTTTGGAATTGTTATTTTAAATTCAAGCAATAATTTCAGAAACTTTAAACATTGAATATAATAGTCCTCTATACAGATATTTAATTATTGTTTTTTTTATTAATAAGTAACATTTATACGAAAAAAATTATTTGTTTAAGTTCGAGAATTTTATATTTCGGATATTTTAGAATTCGACAATTTCCGTCGGAAATTTTGTTAATTGGGAATCTCGAAATTCGATAATATTATAAACTGTCGGGAATTTTATTTTTCTGAAATTTCCCACTGCGTTAATATTATAAACTGCTCATGAATTCTATTATCGGGGAATTTTACATTTCTGACATTTTACGATACGGCAATTTGTTTGTCAAGAATAATTTAATTATTCAGGGTTGTTCAAACTCGTTAATATTATAAATCGTTCGGAAATTTGTCAATTTGGTAATGTTATTATTCAAAAATTTTACCATTCAGAAATTTTACAGTGTAGGGAATTTAATTTTGTGGGATTTCTCAGTCGTCCTAAATATTGTGCAAAAGTGTATACAAAACTTAAGTACAGATTGTAGAATACATCCAGTCAAATCTGAATTCTTATAAATTTCATGGAATAACTGTGAAACTCTTCTATAACGCCGGGTTTGGGGCTGAAGGTGGGTGGGAACAATCCTGTTAGAGCCCGCTCCGATTTTGTTCGTTCACGCCTGAGTGCTCGCCTGAGTGGCAACCGCAGCCCCGCGCACTCCGCGCACCTCCTGGTTCACACACCTGAGGCAAGCGTCAATTCTTAGAATGTCTATAGAAGGGAGGGCTATTGGGGGGTCCCACTGTATTTTGAATTAGACTTGAAGTTATTTACTTAAGTACCACCTTTTAAGTACTTAATTACCACCTTTTCTTCACAATTTTTGAAAGTTCAAATAGGGAAAAAAGTAATAAAAATGTTCTTTATTATTTTTATTAAAATTTTGATAAGATTTATGTTCCAAAAAATTATTGCTGAAGAAATGTCTAAGGTATCAAACAAGTTCAAAATATCTATCTCCCGTTCTATCAGGAGTTATGTAGGAAAAATGCACCCGAAAAGTCCCACTCAGTTTGGATTTTTTTTAGTAAGATTTTTTTGGGGGACAAAAGCAACGAGACAGTCCCACTTAATTTTATTTTTTTTTAAATTTTTACAAGTCCTAAATAATTTTCGAGACATAAAGTTGTCGAAAATTTGCATTGTATTTTTTTTATTAAGACTTATTTAGAACAGAAGTAGCACAAAAGTAGGTGAACGGATCAGTTTAAGAACAATTGTGTGGAGAAATAGTACAGATGGCGCGACATGTGCATGAAATCTGATAGAAATGCAGAATTCAGTTTTCCCTGGAATTATAAGTAAAAATAGTACATAAATCTTTAAGCGCATGTGATACTTAGAAAATTGTCGATTTTACCAGTTTTAGGTTTCCCCGGCTTTTTTCTATAATAATAAATATTTTGTCTTGAAAATTTGGGAAATGATAGCGAACATGCTAACGTACGTCCCCACACACTTCTTTTGTAGGTTAATTTAAAAAAAGTTTTAATTTAGCAAAATGTGATTAAATTGTATAGCGCTTAGAAAATAGTAGCGATTTTTTCAGTGTTAGATTCCCCCGGCTTTTTTCCTAGGATAAGAAATATTTTGCCTTCAAAATCTGGGAAATGATAGCGAACATGGTAACGGACGTCCCCACCCGAGCGTTACTTCCAAACTACACAATATTTTTGGCCGAAAACTTTGGACTTACAAACAAACATAGTAACTAATCTGCCGGAACTATCCTTGTTTGCAGGCAATCAAAAAAGTTTATTTCATAAATAATTTCCAGGTTATCGGAAAGGCAGAGATGAAAATCGACGTAACCTCAAAATAATGCATATGCATACAATTTTTATTTAGCACAAGAAATTTTTTTGTTATTATCCCTTCAAAAAGTGTCCGGGGACGTCCGTTATGATATTTTATAGCATCTCTGAATTCAGTTTATAAAAATTTTCATTTTTGTGGAAAAAAACCGGGGAAACTGTAAGTATTATATGCCATTAAGAAATTATATTTCACAAAAAAAATCATTTGTGGTATGAGTATAATATTCTTTACTTTTGTTAATAATATCTCCGATTAAATATTTTAGTAAAATTTATTCACTTTGTTTGAATTCCTGGAAATTTCAACATATTTGCAAATACTTGAGTTAGCACTGTTTAGCTCTCGCTGCTTCACACTTGAAAACAAAAGTGCTAGAAAAGTTCCGTTTTATATTTTGTCTCAAAAGTCTTACAAGTACTGATGGAATTTATATTTTAAAAAAGTAATTCTAAAATAGGAAGAAAGTACCAAAAAAAATCAAAATATATTTCGTTTCACCAGGGCTTTCCTAGGGCAAAAATACCACTAGAACGCCACTTCTATTTTTTTTCTTGAAAATGTCACAGATTCTAATTAATTTTAGTGACAAAAAGTACTGGAAAAAATCCATTTATATTTTTATAAAGTACTACTGAAATAGAACTGAAATACAAAACATTGATGTCCCGAAAAAAATGAAGTAGGACTTTTCAAGTCCTTTTTCCTAAAAGAAAATCCAGGTTAAACGAACATCCTTTGTACGTTTTTGGTACTTAAGGTGTATTTCAACAGTATTTATTCTTGGCATAAATCCTGTCAGCCCTGGTAACATTTCAAAAAATGAAGCAAATTGAACTTTTCTAGTACTTCTGTCCAAAAAATTACTGACGACTCGAAAATTCTCTAATCATTTATACAAATTTTGAGACAAAGAAATTCTGCCGTAATTTGAAAGAACACCGTTAACTGGAAATGGGATAAGTCACCTGAAAGTACTTAACGGTAGGCGGTTCAAGGGGCTTATCCAAAATTCAGTTAACGGTGTTCTTTCAAATCACGGCAGTATTGATTTGTCTCATATCTTACTTTTTAATCGGGTCTGCTTAAATGTTTTGGAAAATTTTGTTATATAACATTATAAACACTTTTTAATGACTTTAGAATTATCTAATACTCTCTGGTAAGTTTTTGAAAATTTATTTTACATTACTTATTTCGAAAATTTTAAACAAATTCTGAGATGCTCTCGAATTTTGTACAGTATCTTAGTGTATATTTGACTTTTCCATATCATTCTAGAGTGTTTTGAAAATTTTTGGATTTTCAAAGATATTGCTGTGTACTTTAAAATTAACTCGACTTTATGTAATCATGTTCAAAGGGTTTGCATTAGCCCTAATATATTTAAAGTTATTGAAAATTTTTGTTTGATAGCTCCTTTATGTTGGTAATCAAATATTCAAAAAAATGTATCTTTTATGATAAAATTAGTAAGCACAAAAAAGGCTTTCTTAAGGAAAAGCGGGAACCAGATGTTTTATTCCACAACCAAAATATTGTTAAAAGTTTAATGTGTATTCGTGAAATAGAGTAAGAGTGTCAGTAATTCAGTTTATAAGGAAAAAATTCAATATTTTATGTGAGGTCAGTTTTTCTTGCATGGTTCTGAATTTCCCAAATATAACATTATTGTTTACTAAAAAAAACATATTTCAAATTAAACATTTTCTCAAGTTTTCAATTTGTTATAGCTAAAAATAAAAACAATCATTTTCTCAAATTGAAAAACCATCTGTTTTATATAAAAATCGTATTCTTTTTTTTAGCTGAATTAAACTGTTTTTAATTCAAATTTGACCGTTTTTTCCTTGAATATAGAGAATTTCAGAATATCTTTTTTATTTGTAAAATTAATTTTTTGCGATAAAAATTGAAGTACTTTATTGAAATCTTTTTTTGTGATTAATTTTAAAAATTCAAAATTAATCATTTGATTTGAAAATTGCCTTTTTTGTTTAAATTCAACTGTAGTTTATTTACTACTACAATATTTTTAGATGGGAATATAAACTATTCAATTTTTCTTTAAAAATTCATATTTTTTAAGTCAAAGTTATACTACTTTATCACAAAGTAATTTCTTGGTTAAAGATTCAATACTTTAGTTGAATAATCATCTCTGTGGATAAAAATTCAACTATTCTATTGACATTTTTTTTGTTTGAAAATTAATTTTTTCAACAGAAAATTAAAATTTTTCATTTTTGGTTAAAAATCTTTTCTTTCTTAGTTGGAAATTGACTTTTTCTGTTGCAAATTGCACTATATTGATAAAAATTCTTTTTTTTTTTTAATTTTCTTTATTCCATTTTTGGTTAAATTTTCTTTTTGTTAAAAATTTTAACAATTTTGGCCCAACTTCGTTTCTTTTTAGTAAAAAATTTACCTTTTTTAATTAAAACTTTAAATATTCAGTTGAAAATCTATATATTGTGTTAAAAAAATTTCTTTTTAGTAAAAACTTAATCTTCTTGTTGGAAAATTCTCTTTGTTATTAAATAAACAAAGTAAAATGTTATCTGATATAGAATAGATAGGCCTGCATTCTTTTCATGGAAGGAACTAATAATTACTTTTAATTGTCAGTTGTGTAAGCAAATTTAATGAAAAAAATTGCAATTTAGCCATTTTTTTAAAATATGGCCTTTGATTTTCCAAATTTTATTTTTTTAAACTGTGTTTATGCGTTAAAACGTAGCAAAGTCGTTGATTCGTGTGTAAATTATGTACACGAAAAATATTTTCCTTCGTTTCGTTTATCCACAAAGGTGATTGTGCAAATATTCATCATATTTAACATAGTTAAAGAAAGAAAGTCTTTTTATTAAAAATAAGCTAAATTTTGCATTTCTTGATTAATTTTTTTACAAATTGAACCAGTTTCTGCAGAAAATGAAGTAATATCGAAAATTGTCACAAGAAATTAAGTTTTAGTCCATTCCATAAGAAACCAAATCGCTCTTGATTCAATAACGGCTAAAAACTCAATTTGTTTATTAAGTGTGATAATAATATTTAAGAAATAGTTTCTTGTCATTTATCTGTTTATAGCAAATAAGTTTATCCAGATTTGCCTACCAATGCAAGTAAGCATCACTAGAAAGATTATAAATATGATTATAAATACTTATTTTTTTGGGATGTTATAAAATATTCTAGAATTCTCTGAAATATTCTAGAATATTCTGGAAAGTTTCGCAATGTTTCAGTAGATCCTATTTTTGGAATATTTTAGTACCATCTGGAATATAATATGCTTGAGTATGCTTGAAAAATCTTAATACTTTTGAAATTCTCCGAAATGTTCTGTGATTTTTTATTATTTTTAGGGACTGCAAACCTTTAAAGTTGTACCCCAAACCTTTAGCGGTATCGTAGACCTTATTCAGCATCAGGAAGAGCAACCAGATGAGTATTTAGTTAACTAAAATTGTCCTGGACTTCTAAAATCGTTGCAGACTGGAAATTTCAGGCACTCAATCTGAGGTTTAAAAATTTGTAAAGTATCTTGAAAGTCTCGAAATCCACAAGAATATTCTTTTGCTTTTGCTGATTTTACACAAACTTATTTTGTGGACCAATCTAAGTCTCTGTTTCTACAGTCTCTATATTTATAGAATTAACAGAAAATTTTAGATTCGTATCGAAATTGATGTGCAGTAACTATGGACTCCCATTGTAATTTACCTCATAACTACATCAGTTCTTAGTTCCGTTTCTTTCTCGCTATATAATTTTTAGTATAGTGTAACACCAATTCAGATATAAAGATAACAAAGGAAACTGAACCTCCATAAAAAACTATGAACAGAAGTGTTCTGTTTATTTTTATATGAAGTCTCTTCTTTCTTGTCTTTAAGCGAAGCTTTTTATCATCAACTTCATAGTTCTCATTATTATCATCATCATCATCATCATCATCATCATCATCATCATCATCATCATCATCATCATCATCATCATCATCATCATCATCATCATCATCATCATCATCATCATCATCATCATCATCATCATCATCATCATTATCATCATCACCATCATCATAATTTTCATCATCCTCACTATTATTTTTAAACCGGATTTCATGTGAATCCATTAACCACTTGGCTCTTAATCCAGCCTCTGTTAAACGCATTAATACTTTATTAAACTCATCAACATATGGAGAACCAGTCTCAAACCCCATCGCTCTTCCACAACTCCAAAAAGAAGGCTTCATGATCTTGAGAGCCAAAATCCCAGTCTCAGCCGCCTTCATCGCTATCTCCGCTTGTGAGCTCACCAACAAACATGTAACGTTCTTATACTTATCAAGATATTTTGGACATGTTATCCCAATCTCATCACTATCGCACTTTATTGTTTTCTGGCCAAGTTTTGCAACAGCTCCATCTGCGAAATCAAAAGTCACACTGAAAAAGTTCTTTAAAATCATTGGTGTCAGGCCTGATGAATCAAGGGCTTCAAAACTGTCAAACCTCATCTCTGGTCTGAAAATCAACCTGGAGGATGTCAAGCCTGCATAGAGAACTGTGACATTTATAAATGACACGAAAAGTACTGACAAGAAGAGGATTCTTTCGGCTACTCTGTATGGAACACGAAATGCACTACTTCCTAGAAGCATTTGGGCGATGTCTACTCCTTGCCAAATGCGAGAATCGAATTTCAAAATACGAGAAACGATCCAGATGAATATGTTAGTAACGAGGAAAAAAACTACGGTCAAGAAGACGTCTTGTCGGTCCAAATGAGCCCTAGCTGGTAATATTGGAACTAGCGCTCTCAGGGATTCCAAATCCACTGTTCCGCTATACTCCCAAAGCTGATCTTTAGGAGGTCTTGTCCGTACTAAGGGATTCACTAGTACATTTATTCTATGATAGACAAGGTCACCAATAAAACCACTTGCAGATTTGTTTGCTCGGTTGATAACACCCAAGGATTCTACATTAGAAGGGGGGAAAATGTTGGTAAAGTTTAGGGCTTTGGATACTGCTTGGAACATGAGAACATCAGCACCAGTGTAATTAATTGGATGTCCTGTGGAGTTTCTAGTTACAAAACTGTGAGGTGGCTTAGTAATAAGCCCTGCTTTGATTTCATAACCGTTCATATCTCTTACTTTATTCGGAAACCAGTTTTCGAATTGCGTAACCAACTTCCCGGAGAAGTAAACATCAGTAAAGGGATTGTAATGATGAACTGAGGCCTTATGAATTCGAGAAACTTGAAAATTATTTTCCGAATCTTGGGTTTTCATCAGATTGAGGATGGTGACGTCCAACAATCGGTTTTTCCACATCTCGTGAAGCAGATTTCGGTAGTTAAAATCCTGCTTCTGGAGGAAGATTATCAAGCATTTGGGAAGACTTCTAATTGGCGAGAGCTCGTTGAGAAAGTTCACAAAATGCTGTATCTTTGACATGTAGGTATTATCCTCAAATTTGATGATCTTAACAAAGAGCGTTGTAGATCTGGGTTCTCCAAAAGATGTCTTGTTTATGAAATTAATTTTGGTTGTATTTTCTAAAGTTTCGGGGCTAATCCTAAGAGTTGGAATGTTCCGAACTAACTCTTTGGAAATTAAGGAATTTTGATTTTCGACTTCAGGAAAAATCACTAGCTGGTAGAATTTGTGGTGCCCCTCAAAATGCCTCCTTAGATGTTTCATCCAGGTTTCGATGTTGGTTTTCACGACTGGGTAGAAACAAAAAATAATTATGAAATAAATGAGCCATGACTTCTTTGGCAAAGAAAGCATGTTTCACTGGCGATGGAGATTCGAATATAAGACGCGCATTTGGTTTCATCGGAGGTATTGATTTTACTAAAGTGGTGTTCGTAAAGTATCAGAGGATGTAAAAAGTGTTTGCGAGTTATGAATAAATTAGTCGAAGTTTTCCCTCATTACATGTTGACTGTGAGAAACTTAGAAGTTAGTGAACGATTTCGTCAATAATATTTTGTTTGCTCACGTATCCACATTCTCTCACGAAATGTTTCAAGTGAGACACTAAATCGACTGCAAATAAATAGAGTCAAACTATACAGAAGTTTCACCAATTGAGAGAGCCATTATATATGTATGATTGTAAATACAGTTTTAGGTTTGGATTAATAAAGAATGAGTGCAATTTGAGGATTGAAAAATTCAATATTTAAAACTAAACAATTCCTATTAGAAAGAATTTGAAATTAAACAATTTAAGTTAACCGAATATTCTTTAACCCGTGAATATAGAAAAACTTTAAGTTAAACTAATAATAAAATATTACATCAATTTTTATTTATATCATAAAGATTAAAATTTGAAAACCAATTGGATGAGTACAAATTAAAAAAAAGGAGAAACACATAAAGGCGATGTAACGCCTGATTCTTACATTATCAACAATGTTTGTGCAACAAATCACGTCTATAAGGTATTTTGACTTAAACTACCAGCTAACTTCACTTCGTAATGAATAATAATAATTTCTTATTTCATTAAATATTGTCTAGAAAATAAAAAATATTTTTTAAATACTTTCATACAGCAAAAATCAGTTTTTACAAAGATATTAGCAAAATAGGGCAAAAATAGATCGAATCCCATGCATTCGGTCCATTTTTTCTCCTAAGCACTCAACAAAGTGACGTTAGCTGACAATGAAGTAAAAATGCCTATTACCAAATAAGATATCAATTCGACAATCTGTAAAATCCAAATTCTCGTTTATTCAAGAAAATTAACAAAGTTGTTGTTATTTATCCTAGAAAGCTTTCAAAAAGTAATGCTTTTCTCCTCTTGACTGTTTTTCATATCGTGCATTGTTTGGCATAAAATGTCAATATTCTTTTTTTTATACATTCTGAAATACTATAAATCTAATAATTTTATTTTTATCCGAAACGGTTCGACTTTCCGAGTACTAAGAACAGTCGTAAATATAATTTCCAGTTATTCGGAAAAACCGTTTCAAAAGTTTTGAAAATGCTTTAACTTTCAAAATTTTTATCTACAATAAATACAGACAGAAAAACAGATAAACGTATGAGGACCTTCTTAAAAATCGCTTTTTCTGACTCAGGGGGTCTCAAACCGTTAAAATCTGGTAAAAACCAACTAAGTCCAATTTTACATAATACCAATACCTTCTCATTAGGATGAGGATGTGAGAAAAAATGAATTTTTAACAGAATAGTTTAATTTTCAAGCAAATATGTGAATTTTTTAATAAAAAAATAATTGTGTTGAATTTTCAACCAAAAAAGATAAATTCCCAACGAAAAAGGCAATATGTGATATGTCAACCAAAAAAATATTTTAACTTGGTCGGAAACAGTTGAATTTAAGAAAAAAAAGATTAATTTTCAACCTAACAATTGCATTTTGAACCAAAAAGAATGAAATTTCTACCAAGTATGAGATGAATTTTGAAAGAATTTCTAGCATATAAAGATTAATTTAAAAAAGTTAAATTTTAAGCCACGAAGCATTTTTTAGTTGAGAAAAGAATAAATTAAATTAATAGTTCAGGAAGTTAATTTTGTTTGTCTACTTGGTCATAATCAATATCATTAAAATATCGATTAAATTTTAATTAATTTTTAAATTAATCAACATTTTAATAATATTGATTATGCACAAGTAGACAGACAAAATTAACGTCTTAAAGTATTAAATAATTTCACTGGTCAAAAAAATCTACATCAATAATAATAAATTAAATTGTTCATTTTTCAACTCAAAAAGACTAATTTTCTTCAAAACCGTTAAACACTTAAATTTTTGAGCAAAGTAGTTGAATTTTCGACAAAACAGCTAAAATTATAATATGGCTTTTCAACCAAACGGTTTAATTTTTAATCAAACTGTTAAATTTTCTATCAAATTGATGATTTTTAATTTAAAAAATACGAATTTTCCATAAACAATTGAATATTCAACCAAATGGTTTATCTTTGAGCCATGAAGGTTACTTTTTTACAAAAAGAGATGAGTTGTCATCTAATAAAATAATTTTTCAATAAGGTAGTTCAAAATTTTAATCGTAAAATTTAATATTCTACTACATTATTAAATTTTCAAGTCAAACAGACAAATTTTCAATCAGAAAAGATCAAATTTCAATATTGAAAAATAACATTTTTAACAAAAGTGGAATAATTAGAAAGACGGAGAAAAAAATTAATTCACAAACAAAAAGATCTATTTGACTTTTTGATATGCTGCGTCGTCAGAAAAAAACTATTTTTAAAAAGGTGTCTGTCAGTCTCTATAGTCTGTAGTCTTCAGGCAATAGAACTTTCGAAAAAATGATCAGATTAGATTGAGCTTTAGCACACTTTTTCAAGGCCTCAGAGAAAAGGATAGGTTCATTAACCAGCTATTTGTACAAAAATTCAAAAAGAGAACTTTTAGAATTTCTGAAGCAATTTTTTTCAAGATTTGAAAATTCTATGTGTGTTTCTTTTTAGTACTTGGCAATTTAAACAATTTATCCTCACGACATATTTTAATGAAAATAAAATTATCAAGCGAGCAAACGAAAATGGAAATTTTATGCCAAATAACATACGATTTGAAAAAAATTGGAAATTTAAATTTGTATAGCAACGAAATAACGGAAGAAACTACTTTTTCTTAATTGACGAGTATGCCTTTTGTTTTATTCGTATGATACAGCATTAAAAATAAAATCTAAATAAAAATTTGGACAAGCGACACAAACTACGAAAGAAATAAATTAACAAAATTCGTTCACCCAAATGAGAGCTAAAAATTTGTTCTTTATCATTTTTCTATAAGACGATTAGTTTTTGTTTTAATCGTGGTAAATGACACTACAAATAACCAAATTAAATTTTTGCAAAAAGGGACAAAAGATACAATAAAATATTTAATACCAAATTGTGTTTAAATTCAATTTGAAAATTTGATTTCAATCTTTTTTTATCACGAGACAAGTGATGAACATGTAGTCGTTAAAGTCGGATGAGCTTTAAAAAAAAAAGAATTCACAATTAATAAATTTCAGTTGTCAATGGTTTAAACTTTAGTTGGAAAAGTCCTATATAAAAATGTGGGGAACGTACAAGGACGAAGGGTGTATCGCGAGGTAAATAGATTATCGACTGCTAAGTTCTAGATCAACAGGTACGCCTTGGGCGCACTCACACTTGTAAGCCGCGCGTGCAGGTTAACAAACTTGCTCTTTCTTTTTGCTCCCTAAAATTTCGTGCCAAATTGCAACTCAGACCGATTAGTCTTTCAAAAGTTGTATGGTAGTTTTCACACCAGGGTGGGCCAAATAAATACCTTTAAAAATTCAAATTTCGATTTTTACCCTCCCTCCCGCATCGATTTATTCGTTTTCGTAAAAAGGAAATGACATGATTGTTTACAAAGTTACCCTGTGCCTCCTGGCTTTTCAAATTAAAATGGGGTTTGTATGGAAAAAGTTCGATTAAAAAAAAAAATGGAAAAACCAAATACTTTTGAACTTTTTGTACATTAAATTATAGTTATCCCTTAGGAAGTATTCAAAAAATAATTTCCACTCAATACAATTTAATTTTGATATTTTTTTCTAAAAGACTTTTAGCAATTTCTAAAAGCTTTTTTTCTCTATAAATCATGAAAAGTTATTCTTTTCTGAAATTAGTGATACAATTCACAAATCTTAAGGGTGATATTTGTTTACTTACGATATTTTTCAATTATTTAAACAACTAATATTTTTTTAACTAAAAGATCATTTTGAAATATATTCTTCTCAACATTCTTTGATTGCGTAATAATTTCCAGAAAATGATAACTTTTTACGATAGTAGAACAAAAAAAATTTTTAAGCCAATGAAAATTGTTTAAATAATTATGAAATGAGTTAAACAAGAACTATGCAACACTTGACATTTATTACGTTTGTATAATTCATTGCCGAAATAAAATAATTCATAATTGAAAAATTCAGGTTGAAAAAATTTCAAAAAATACCGTCTTTGGCAATAATTTGATAGAAAACTGCTATTTCGTATTGTTGAGGTATTTTCCATGAACAATTAAAGGGGACTAGGGGTGTCAGAATTAAAATATGTTTAGTGAAGATTATTCCCTGAACATTCCTTAAAGAACGAACAATTTAGGAGGGGAGGGTACTATCAGTAAAGATCAAAAGTTGAATTTTCACAGGTATAAATTTGGACCAGCCTAATGTCAAAATTACTTTTTTCAATCCTTCACACTAAGATCTTCCAAATTTGAAAATCTGAAGAAATTCACAATGATAGCTCTTAAAGTGACTTCTGTAGTAAAAACTGAGATATTACTTGAGTTTCATGCCACGAAAATTTTTTAAAAAAAGTGTTGAAGCTTTTTGTGAGTTTAAACTGCCCGCCAAATACTTTTCGAGAAATGCATGCACGTTGAAAATTATTCAACAAAGTTCTGAGAAGTTTTTCAGATTTTTTCCAGAGATAGGAACAAAGAAACGAAACGAAAATGAGTTCCTCCCCCACCCAACTCATCCAATATGGCCGCTAATGGTTTAAAATGTTGGGATTTTTTTTTTAATTGTATCATTTAAAATGGCTAACTCAACATTTGATTTTGTCATAACTTCTATCGTTTCGCAAGAATTATTTTAATTTTATTTTTCATGTTATTTTTTTACAAATAATAAAAACGTACGCGCCCTATCAAATAATTATTAATGAAAGATTTGTAGCTTTTTTGGATGAACAACTTTTGTCAATAAATTTTTTTATGCTTTGTATTGATTGCCCAGTGAAATAAAAATTTTTAATTATGTTTCTTACGAACAAGACAAAAAAATCTAATCCTATCAAAAAATGAATATGAGCAAATTTATAGCTCTTTTCTGGATGAATAAATTTTGTCTCTTAATTTTTTTTATGGCTTTTGCCGTTTTCCGGAAAATTAAAAAAAAACAGTTTAAAAAATTTTTTAATTTTATTCTATACAATTTAAACAAAAATTACATGTGCAATAAAAAAATTACTGGTAACTAAGTAGTAGATCTTTTATAAATGCATAATGTTTGTCTATTCATCTTCTTTCTTAACTTCCGTCGCTTTTCAAAAAGTTTTGGATAAACATATTAAAGTTTTTTTTATAGCTTGTGCCGTTCGTTTAAAAATTCAAATTTTATTTTTTCAGTGAAGTTTAAAAATAAAGTAAAAAATACGCGTCAGAACAGAAAGTTTATCAACATATTTGTAGATTATTTTTTAGTGCCGAAGTTTTGTCTATTCATGTTTTTTCTTCTCATGTACAGTTTGGGCGAGAAATGAAATTTTCCATTGCTTGTGTGATCTAAATATAAATTTGGGCTTTTTCAAGAAAAGTTGTTTTGTTTCAAATTTTCTTTTCGTTTGTTTTTTTAAATTATGAAAATGTTATGACTCTGGTTATTATTTTTATGCAAGAAGTCCTGAAGATAAATTGCTCCAATTTTGTTGTGTCTTCTAAATTTGAACATTTGACAAAAACTGGGGGATCAATTTTGACAAAAATTCAATATCTTTTTGAACGACAATGTTCAAATTAAATAGTAATTTTTTAAATGATCATATTATTTAAATCGGGCAAAATTGTATTATTAAATTATATGGTAGTTTAGTGCAGACACACTTAACTTATTCAGGATATGAAGAACCGCAATTATCGTGGGGAAAGCGAAACAATTTTATTCACATTTGTATGAAAATAGATAATATTTCTTAAGGAATGATTCACATAGCGTAGATATTGATACGAGTCGCGGAAACGTTATTGGATTTTTTCGAAACTAATGAAGACATAACTCTCATTATTTATCTCTTTCTTTCACATTAGAAATGTTATCGACCCAGACAAAAAAAAACCAAGTCAAAGATCAGAATTATAGACTGCACATTACATTGTATTTATGGTTAGGGTAGCACATAGCTGACGCGACAGGCCTCAATTGAGGGCGGATAATGTTATCAACATGTCAACATCCTGGAAACATTCCAGCGTGGTTATCTATGAATATTAATTCTTTTTACTATCTTTTTATCATTTTTTTAGTTGAATTTAATTTCATACCACAAGAATTTCAGTCTTAATGAACAAAATATGTTGTAAGTACCCGTTTACGATTTTACATAAAAACATAATTATTGCTAGTCGTAAAAACTAATTAGTAAAATTCTTCTCTTAATTAATTTATCTCTGTAGAATGTGATTGTAAATACTCTCATTTTGTTATTGTTACGAAGGAACCAGGAAATTGTGATTTAATGCCCCTCAGTAATTATAGCAGATTGAGTGAGACGTGAAAAACCATCGCATCGAATGTACTCCCTCATCCCACTGACAGTAGAGTTCATTGCTGTCCTTGTTGACTCCTCACAGTTTTTCACTGTATTTATATAGCACTCTTGAGTTTTAAAAATGTCACTGCAAAAAATTTGCAAAAGAATTCTTATTTTATATATTTTATCGAATCCTCGGTCTCAGGATCTCAGAATTCTTTACGCGGCACAATTTTTGTATTTGGAAAAAATTTGACTAGCAAAAACAATAAAAAAAATTTTCATCGAGCAAAATTTGGTTTTGCTAAATGTAGTGAGATTTGATAAAGAAAAAAAAAATTAACTTCGTAAGAGTAACGCTTTCGAAAAAAAATGTTGGGGGTAAAAAAAAATATGTGTCCCATCAATATGTTTTGCAATTATTTCATAACACTTACTTGCACTCATCGTGGCTATAAACAAGCGGAAGTGGAATGAAAGGCGAGCCTTTAGGGTCAGAGGTTGTTGTGCAGAGTGTAAATGCCGCCCATCCTGCTTCATCAAAGCACTTTCCATCCGACATTGCAATAGTTACTAATAAAAGAATGTTTACTCATTAAAAAATAGTTATCAAATGATCCCGTTTTTTAGAATCGCAAAATGTATTTTTAGGCTTTCACGTAAATTTTTGAACATGATAGACAACTTTCTATCTTGTTTTTCAGTTTTTATTTATAAAATTTTAATTATGACATCCTATGCAATAGATAGCATTCCTTGCCAAGGTTTTCTGGAGCTTTCAATTTTTTTCAATTAATATTTTACAAATACGCTATTTAATCTTTTTTTTAAATATTTTTGTTTGGAAATGATTTGCTCCTATACGTGATTCTGGTGCAAATACAAATATCCCAATAATCTCAATATAATACTTGAAAATCTAATTTAAAAAACTTAAAATTCCAAAAAATTAAAAAAAGTATAAATTGATTGATTTTAAAAACTAAAAAATGTAACTAAATTAAACGTTTTCGCACAATTTTCCTCAAGATAATCATATGAAAAACTTCAAGTGTTCAGGACGATGGGTAAATATACAATATATGATATAAATTTATTAGAAAATCAATTTTCGAAAAATAAAAAATCTTTCAAAAATCCGTGAAACGCGGGGCAATGAGATTTTTGATTAAATTAGATAACGCTCATAATTTTTTCGTCAAAAGAAAGAAAGGATCATTGTCGCTAGAAAAATGATAGCACCATTCCATTATACGAACTGAAACTTTGCACGAAAATCTATCATTTTGATTACATGCTCGATGTGCTGCCCCTCCTGTATATCTGAAAAATGATAGTGATCTCTGTGCCCCATATCATCAGTTTTAAATATTATTTTGCAAATGTTCATGCAATTATTCTGTGTTAGTTTCTTTCCTCGAAATATAATGATGCTATAAGTTTTCTTCTAAATTGATTTTTGATTAAATGAATTACAAAAGAAGTGTGAAAGAAGCGTAACAAAATTTTTGTCAAAAAATACTGATTAGCCCATTCAACCTACAAAGCGTGCTATAATATATTTTTGAAGCAATTATTGAATAAGTAGTAGAAAATTAAGTGAATTAAATTTAACTATCACTATGATAGTAATTTTAACTATAGATCTTAAGGCTATAAATACTGTTCATAATTAAAAGCAAAGTCATCCTTAAAACTTACAAAAAAGATACTTATTTCGACAGTTGTGATATTGTTATCACCACACGTCTTTTTAATTTGGTAATTGGATTGGCAAAATATCAATCATTGTATTTTAAGTATAAGGTTCAAGATAATTCGGATCTTCTTAAATCTTAAAAAATCTTACCATATTTTCCAGCAGCACTGACTTTTTCCAGAGCAGAGTCGATCATTTCTTGTTTACTTTGGTCGTCCAAATCGATTTCGTCCAAGCAAGATAGCACAGAATCCGTCAATTTCCTCATAATCTTTCTCAGATTGGTATCCATGTAATAAAAATCGTTAAATGCTGTGTCCCAATCTTTGGTACGATTACCTCTTTTCATTTTTACTGGAATTTCTTTGTGAATATCGGTGGTACGTGAAAGGTAGGATTTCATGAATTTTTTAAAATTCTCAGCTGTCTCGCCACCTTTTAAATCGCATTTTTGTCTCAACGCATTTGCCGATACGTTCAAAAGAATGGTTCCAGGTTCTTGTTCTACTGTATAGATACTTCTTGAAAGAGTACAACCTATCAAACCTGAAGAATGTTGAATTTTCAGAATAGTTTTGTAACCACAAAACCAAAACTGCGTATAATTCAAAACAAAGAAAAAAGGCAGTCTAAGGAGTCAAGCAGTTTTAAAAATGGGTTTCAAAGGCTGCGGAAATGCTCAGATTTTGTTACTTTACTACCATAAATAATAGAAAAAGACTGTAAAATATTCAACATTACGTTTCATCGCTATTCTACATACATGTCAAGTGAATCAATTTGAGCCGTGGCCAAGGAAATCGGACTAGCAGAAAAGCTTCTAGCATCATAGTCTAGAAAACCAAATTTTCTCATTTTCAATATTTGTAGCTACCGATTTATAACAAAGAAGAGCACAAGATAACTTAAATTTCAGCCACCCCAGTAAAAATGAATGGAAATGTGAAGCTTAGAGCATAGTGGTATAGAAAACCAAATATTATTACTTGTATCATTGTTTAGCAATTGATAATGAAAAAAATATAACAAACTGATAAATATATATTTAATATTTAAGAAATTTAAATGGAATTAAAATCAAATTCTAAATCCTATTTAACGTCCAATAATCAAATAAACTTACAGAATTCCTGAATATAAAACCATTAAAATATAACGAATAAAGTAGGACAACCGCCATAACATGCTCCTGTTGCAATTAAATAAAAAAGATCCCCTTAGAAAAAAATTTCTAAAAACATTCTCTGGAAAAAAATAGGAAAGAAAAATGAGAATTCAACCAACCAAATCCTCTTTATCCTCTAATTTTTCTTTCCTTTTTTTTTATTTTTTCTATTTTTTTTCTTGATTTTTTTTATAAGGGGATCTCTTTTTTTCAATTGCAATAAAAGCGTTACATGGTGCTTTTCCAAATTTTTTCGTTGAATTCTGGCTTTCATTTTCAGGAATTCTAAACATTAACAGGAATAAACATTTTTCGTCGAGTGGCCTAGGGTTGATTAATATTCATATCAACTTTTAACCCTTTGGATGTACGTTCGACTGCGGCACAGTGGTATAAAAACATTACCTGCGGAGAAATTAATTTTTAGCTTCAACTTTTCATCCGATTTAAACATTTCTACTCAATAACAAAGTTTACTTTTTGTAAACTTTTCAGAAAAGCCATTATTTAAAAAATTTTAGATTGATCAAAAAATGTCTTAAGTCATTGCAAGCACTATCAGCCAAAAGTTTCCAGTGGGTAGAAATAAATAAAAACAACCTAGTAGGAAAGTTTTCTGTCGCTCGTCTGGTTTAAGACCAGACCAACTAGACTTCAATCTGATGCAAATCAAACGGTCTAGTCTATGGCTGACCAGAACTTTGGCTGAACTTTTGTTCTAGATACTACAATCAGAGTTAAATAAGTAGAAACGTTGCAAAACAGTAGTACCTTATATTTTAAACAGCCTGTCAAGACGATAAGACAAAAATTATTGATAGAATGTAAATTTTTCATTTTGAGAAATTTGAGACAAACTGAACACCTTTTACGAAAATGTTTAAAAAATTTAGCTTATTGGCACTTGGAAATTGTAATGTTACAAAAAGATCTAGCCTAGATCCAAGATTAAACAGCCGGAAGATTTTTTTACTAGGGAAATAACTTCTAAGGGACCTTACTTAAATTATGTAACAGCTCAAGGGAGGAGGGGATCAAAACATTTTGTTACGATTTGTTACGGAAGGTGGGAGGGAGTCCTTAACTCATGTATGTAATTTTGGAAAATTCGCAAAATATGCTCCTGAAAACTAACTTTTTAGCTATAAATTTTATTATTTGATTGAAAATATAACAATTTTCTTAAAAAGACATCCTAATAGTTTGGTCTTTGGATTAAAAATTAAACTTTTTTCGTAAAACATTAAACTTTTGTTTGAAATATTGCATCTTTCTTGGATAAAAATAAAGCAAAATGCAACTGCTTTGTTGAAAATTCAAATATTTCCTGGAAAAATTTATTTTTTATTTTAAATTCTTCTTTTTGTGCTGAAAAGTCAATTCGAATCCTTTTAAATAAAAATTCAAAACTTTTTTTTAATTTGTCTTTTTTAATTAAAAATTCACCTGTTTTAGTATAATTTATGCTTTTCTTTTATAACAATACAACTGTTTGGTTGAAAATTGAACAATCTTGTTAAAGGGTCATTCTATTTGGTTAAAAAGTTGACTATTCAGCAGCGAATTCAATTATTGTTTACAATTCTTATTATATGGTGTTGGAAAGTGAACTGGAATCTTCTTTGGATGCAAATTTAAATATTTTATGAAAGTTTGTCTTTTTGATTTTAAAGTACAGCAACCTTAGCAGAAATGAAATATTTCCTGGTATAGAAATACAACTGTTTGGTTGGAAGTTCTGTTGTTTTGCTAAAAATGAAACTATTTCTTAGAAATTTTACTTTTTGTTTAAAAGCAATATTTTAGTGTTGAAAAGAGAAGTAAAATCTTTTCTAGATGAAAATTCAACTATTGTCTTAAACTTTAAAAATAAATTAAATATTCATCTGTTTTAAAACAAATATATTCTTTCTTGGATAAAAATGCAATCGTCCGATTGAAAATGAATATATTTTGTTAGAAAGTCATAATTTTTATTTAAAAATTCTACTGTTTCGTAAAAAATCTACGTCGCTGAATATTTGATTTATGTTACAAATTTATATTTTGTTGTTGGGAAATTAATCTTTTTGTTGTTAAAGATTTATATTTTACGTCAAAATTCGTCTCTTTGGTTGAACCTTTATGTATTTTGCTCAAATATAATCTTTTTTTAATTTAAAATTCAACTACTTAGGTAAACCTTTGACTACATTGTTGAAATTTTGTTTCTGATCGAAGGTTAATGTCTTTGATTGAAAATTTAACATTTTTAAGTCAGTGAAAAATCTTTATTTGTTGACAATTCGCCTTTTTGGTTTTAAAATGTTTTTGTTTTGTTGTATAAATTTGATATTTTGTTATTTAAATATAAACTATGACACTTTTTTGGGGAATTTATCTTTTGAGGTTGAAAATATAACATTTATTATGTTAAAAGTTTGATTATCTTATTGAAAGTTACGTGGTTTTGTTAAAAAGCCATCTTTTATAGCAGAAAAGACATTTTTTGATTTAAAAAATGAATAAATCTAAAAATTGTAAATGTGGTTCTAAAATACTATTTTATACCCTTTATAAAAGGTTATGAGTTCAAAATATCGCTACATTAAAATGCTGGTGGTTGAATATTAATGAATAAGGAAAATGAAAAATTAGTCAAAGAAAAATCAAAGAATTTTGAAAATGTATTATAGTTCTCGGACACCCTCCCTAATTTTCTAGCAATAAATAGCAAAAAAATTCATGGAAATAAAAATTAACTACAGAAAGGAGGGGGGGGGGATGGCGTATTCTGTTACATTTTGTTATAGTGGACAGAGGGGGGGGGGGTCTTATAGAGGGCCTATAATCCGTTACGTAATTAAAGTATGTCCTTCAATATTATTAAAAAACTAATGAACGAAGTACATTTTTGTGAATTCGGAATGTTCAGCTGATTAAAATTCAGTTTTGGTATATGTGAGAGAAGCAAATTTTTTGTTACGATTAATTTAAATTATACACGTCTTGGCAGTCTTTTTAACAATTTTTATAAAAAAAAACTCATAGCTTGACTATTTTTTATTTAATGCCTGAGTTTTTGTTCATGGAACTTACTCCAAATGTCGTTTTGATGATTGACTGGGTGATTTTGTAAAAATAATGTATTATTTAAATATGTTCATATTATTGAAAAATAGCAAATGTTTTAAAGTAATAAACAATTTTTCTCACTTTGCAAAACTTCACAACGAAATTCATTGGAAAGACATTTTGAGTCGATGTAAAAAATGGATTTTTTTATGTTGAAAAACAATCGAAATGTGAATTTTTTCATAAAAATGATTTTAGTTATTAATAATCGTCAATTTTTGAAGAAACACAACAAAAAGTAATCGAAAATATGTTTTTGATTGACAACGCAAATAAGAATTTGGTTTATTTAATGGAAAATATTCATACTGTAAATTTGTTTACGAAAATTGTTTGAGAATAATTTTTGTTATAATTTATACTGGAATAAAATGAAGGATTTTTTACATCTTTAAACAGTTTTTTCGGTAATGCAGACTAAAGATTATTTGTCTACAGGTACTTTTTTTACCATATTGAGCATCCAGTTTTCGTCGTGATAAGAATTTTCGACGTAGCCTATGAAACCCTTAAAAATACAGTAAATTCACTCAAAGCAGATCAGACATATAACTAATAAATCGGATAAAATATATTCAAAGATTAACATAAAAATTATTAACACTGATTGAAAAAACATAAAATGTAAAGAAAAAAGAATACAAAATTACTAAAATTAATTCGAATTAATAAAAATGATAGGGAAAGTGGAGAATTGCAATAATAAGGTTCCAAAATAATTGAAAAAATCAAAAGAGAAAGAAGGCACTAATCAAAGAGTCTTAAGGTTTAATAGTAAGTCAAGTAAAAAATTATTGCACTGAGATTTTCACTTTTTCGTTGTCGTGTCTTTTGACTTACAGGCGAGGAAAACAAGCACAAGAACACCCATCTTTTCCTTCATCTTTTCACAGACTTTGTTTTACAAAAGTTTCATTGAACAACTTCCGAATCCCTATCGAGGGTAGGAAACACGGAACCGATCACTGCGTACAAAGGCATTCGGACTAATTAGAATAAGCTCCCTGTCTGAGTTAAATAGCCACCGTAAGTAGCATATCTGTCTTCTTGTGATTGGTTCCCAATACAGACAAACCAGTGAGACTCTTCTGCTTGGATTCCAGTTAAAACTTCGTATTTTAATTTAAGATCGAAAAGAAATAAATTTTTTCGTGAATAATTTTATGCCAAGGGAGCATGAAAAAGATTCACAATTAAAAAACCAGACTTTTTCATAATCACCAAGAGTTGTTTGTATGTCATCGGCACAATAATCGGTTCAAAAGTCTTGGCCCCTGACTCGGTTAACAACCGCTCGTGAAAACAAACTTTGAATTAATTATAGATATATGATAACCTTTAAATTAATTAAAATAGATTTTAGAGTGACCAGCTCGGTGACCAGGGATAATCTTACCCACTTTACTTAAGGACGTTAACTTTATGTGACTGAAAGTTTCTTTTTCTCGCGAGAAACTCTTAATATTCGTCACGTCTCACAAACAATCTTTGCGAGTACAATTCTCTATAAATTTTTAACCTGGCCAAAAAAAAGAAACCAATTCATTTCATACATATCTGGTACAAAAATCATCTACAATAATGATTTTTTATTCATATTTTTTACTATTGCACACCAAACCAACTGAGTTGAAAAAATTTAATCCTAAATGATCAAAATACTACGTTTGAGGTCAATTTGTTAAATTAAGGATTTCCATGACGCTTTCCGGAAATACTGAAAAACGCGGATGAATAAGATTTAGTTTACTGATTTTGTGAATTAAATCAGCAAAATGATAAAGCATTCAAAAATTTAGCATAATAAATACGGAATATTTAAAGGGATTTCAAAGGATTCAATTAGCAATACCGAGTAACGAATTATTACTCAGGACATGAACCTCTGTTAATTAAATGCTTATAAGTAGCTGAAAGTTTATAAAAAATTCTTGTCAGAAATATGAGTGCTTCGGGTTGCATAATTTTAAATAAATCATTTAAAATTATAAAATATATTGCGTAAAAAAGGTGTAAATTTAAAGAGATACAAAATCAGCAAGAAGATCATAGTAGAAAACAAAAGGAAGTGGATTTTAGCATTTTGGAAATTCACAGGATCTTTAGCACGTGCAGTCAATAACCCGTATCAATGACGAACTGTAAAAGTGACACAAGCTTTGGCAAGCTGTCTTCAGACTCATCAGAAAAATGTCATCATTTTTCGATTGACCTTCTCAGTGCTGGCTCGTGAAGAGTGCTCACCCTGAAATAAAAATATAAAATCTAATCAATGTATTTGTGTCCACGACCTTCACCTTTCGGTACTCCTGAAGTGTGAATACCATTTTGTTATTAAAGGACCTATATCAACGTTGTTGTCCTCTGATAGGTTTTTGTTCAGGTTTGCACGTCCGCGACCTGAACTTGCTTTTCCTGGACAGGATACGCGACGTATATGATTCCGCATATCCACTGGTTCCGGAGAAGTTGGCACTGACAAATAACAACCAGGTCTCCAACATTCAGATTACTTGATCGTCAGTGCCATTTCGTGCGGTGGTTATGCGGTGACAGGTAATCTCGTAACCACTGCTTCCAGAACAGATCAGCCATGGTCTGTGCTTTGTGCGTACGATCTTCTCCTCACCAGGATTGGTGTCAAGCTCTCAGGATCATTAGAATCATCTGTAACAAAGTTCAGTGGGCGAATGTTAACCGAATGCTCGACCATGGTAAACAGAGTGTAAAGAAATATCCCATTCGGGCAAATTGCTTGTGCAGTGTGGCTTTAAACACTATATTTAATGATTCGAGAAACCACTTCCATCAGCTCCTGGTCAAATTCTCATAGCACCTCATCAAAGTGACGGTTTGTGCACACAAACTTTTCTCCGTTGTCGAAATATATTCTCGATGGTTTTCCTTGTTGAGCTATCAATCGCGTCAGAGCCATTATCATCGAGTCTGTCCTAAATGAGCTCGCTATCTTCAAGTGAACGGGACGTACGCTCAAACATTTTAAGAGAACTCCGTATCTTTTTTCGTTTTATGGTTTGATTGTCAGTTCCTTCTGTGCAATAAATCTACGTCAGTGTTCTTAATCATTTTGATGAAGGTTTCCGTTCTAATTATTGTAAGCGACGTCCTTTCAGATGATCCAATTAGTACATATGCGTATAAAAATCCTATCCTATCTCAATATCCCCTGCCCAATGAAAAAGGATTTTTATTAGTGTTTTTGCATTAACTCTGTTATATAGGGACGACGATTTGTTAAGTTTAGCGCAGAGAGCAGTACCTAGAGCAGAGATATATCTTTTGTGCAAACACATGTCATTATCCACAGCTTTTCTAGTTTCTTGACATTCAGAAAGCAATGTGCTATTTTATTTTGCAAACAAATGCGACACGCATATCTACCATTTCGAAAATAGTGATTTAAACAAACATCTCATTACTGTGAAATCTGGAACTGACGTAATGCGAATAGCAGACGTTACCATCGTTAGAACCTGCCATGTAGTGTGTTGCCGTTCACACAGGGCAAGGGAGAAGATAACTGCAGATTACCTTCTTGAGCTCCTTTCCCGCTCGACAGTACATAAACACACTGAAAAATAAGACTACCTAACAACAGTTCTGCATTTAACTGTATGTAATCTATTTTCTTGAAAATGAAAATTAATATCATGAAAGTCCAATTTTTCATTTAAAGGTTAGGGTGATTCTACACGGATCTCAAGCCGGATTCTGAAATACTCCATGCAATCTACACGGTTCGCGCCGGCTATGTTAGGGTCAGCGGAGCAAGACTTTGTGGGATGTGGTGCAACAAGCTTTGAACTTCCGGAGAGTAGAACGTTCAGTCTCTTTTTGAAATCGTGCAGTGGTACGGTTTTTAATCTAGCGAACAACGTGAGGCGATCATATTGTATCAAATATCATAATTTTTATCTGATATTTAGAAACTCACTGAAATTGGAGAGAATTTTCATCAGAGAATTGTAAAGATCTGCACCTCCTTGACTCTTAGCAGTAGGGTCGAAGACTAGATGACCACGTATTCTAGGGGTAAAACTTTTGTTCCTGCTCTCGGTACTCATATAGGCGGCCTTGAAGTATTATAATTCTAATCCTGCTCGAAGTATACGCTCGATGGCACAACGTTTTTCTTCCTGTCCACACTCCGCAAATCTAAAACTCCTAGGCACACGAGAACGCCGCCATGTTTGACAATGTTTACGTTTGGGCATAACCGCTCACTTTAGCTCATTATATGTGGTAAAATCATCTGTGCAAATAACGCACATTGTTCGCTTTTCATTAAAACATGATATATCCGAAGGGATTTTCTTCATTTTTATACTAGGATGAACCTCTGCCCAGGGGTTTATTTTGTAGAGGATCTTCTATTCTTTCGTGTACCAGACTTTTGTTAAAAAATAAATTTAAAAACAAAAAACCAATAGAAGTACATGGTTATTATTAATAATTATTATTATTGATCAATATTACATCATTATTTTAATAATTGTTAATGATTTTCTGTTAGTTTTCATTGCTTTTTTTATTTGATAGGTTTTCTAAATTTCATTCTCCATTCTTTTACTTTCTGGTAGCACGTCGACGCAACTCTTCTGAAGCAATAAAGATTTCCAGTGATCCTCATTCTTCCAGGCAATCGGATTCATAATCACAAAACTTAAAACTCCAAAATTCTAGTGTTGCTCCTACAATGTTCGGGTTATATAGGCGTCGTACATGTGCCCAATTATAAACCATGTGAATCCACTGGCTCGGAAAAGAAGATCATCCAAGGACCAAATGTCCTTTAGTTGATAAGTTACGCAATCGCCAATGATATTCACGGAGAATTTGTTCGATAATTCATCTGCACGAAAAGAAATTTAGGACAGCTGTTGCGTTTGGTGTAGTAGGGCAACACAAACACGTGTTTAACGCGAAAGCAGCGCCATTTTGCGTGAAGCGGCTGCCTTAAAATGTGTTGCAACGTTGCTCTGTTATTTTTGGGAACGCTGCTGTCGCGAGCGAGAGAACATAAACGTACTACAGCAGTCGATTCGACTTCTATATTCATATAAAAGTTCTATGAATCGGAGCACATCTCTCGAAAATAACGCAACCGTCTTACTGAATTATGGGACTGCTGTTGTCCCAAGAGTTTGGCGCGCCGTTCGTCCCTTCGTCGGATCGTAGGGTTCTCAAAATAAGAGTATAGATGTCTTGAACACAGGGCGCGCTGACGCTCGTGTGTTTAGCTCAGCAATGGTACGTATAAGTACCGCCGTCACTCTAAATTTCTTTCCAGGTAATTAAGCTAATTAGTTCATGAAATTTAAACACAGTGGAACGCTGTGCAAGTAGCGGCAGGAGATACCTTAATACTGGAAATATCTATCTGGGCCCGGCAACAGGCCTACCTAACGACGGAAAGAAGCAAGAGCATGGAGTCTACGGTTTTTAAGAAAAGAAACAGTGATTACAAAAGATTAGATGGTAAGAAGTGGCAGAAAAATTGTTTTAAAAATAATCATTTGTGTTAAACGATCAAATTGAATTTTAACCAAATTTATTATTTCTTAGATGGTACACATGCTCCCTGGCCTCTGTGTCCCTTAAAAAACGGAAAAACTGACTTTCAGTTTGTTTGTACAAGGGAAATCGCCATGTGAGACAATCTTACTATTTAATAAACGCACACAACAAAGAATTGTACCGCGAATTTGTCTGCAGCCAACAATTAAAATAAGTACACGCCACACAAAAAACGGAAAGTTAGGCAGATACGGACTCGACATCGGACTCCATGGACATAGTAGAGAGAATTGATTACCCTTTTCATACAGTAGATAACATGTCCCGCACTATGCGTATGAATTAATGAGATTGATGGTAACTAGAATTGATGGTATAGAATCAAACTATCGCGAACGACAAGAGGATGGAAGAAATAGCGTTTTTAGTCAAATCTTTGGGATTTAAGGTTTAAATGAAAACCAACAATTCTAAGAATAACGCAGAGATTAGAGACGATGAAAGTAAATATGAAAAGACAGGAAAAAGAACGACTCGAACCACAGCGCACACATCACATCCTTCACCCGGCCAAATGAACAATCCCGCCCCACCAAGTTCATAACATAGCATCATTGAATCAGGGCGAACAGTACAATTTCGAAGCGTTATCGATTTCATTCCTGCTAAAGAAGCTATTAGAACTTTAATAAAAATAAAAGGACACGATGAAATAGGAATAGAAGATTTCATAAAATCTGTAAGGAGGAAAAAGAAAAAATGTAGCCAACCAGATCTTTTATTGGATTTTATAATCGCCGGAAAAACAAAAGATAATCCCGAGAAAGCAATCAGGTATGAAAATGTGAATTCTTTAGAGAATTGCATGACCCATCTCAACCAAATTTATCCCAGTTAGGATCAGTACCAGCGTTAAGTTCTAAATTACAAAACATAAAACAAGGACGAATGGAATTAATTCAAAATTTTAATTTAAGATTTCGACAAGTCGTTATAGAACTAAAATACGCAGTACAAAGTGAACATACGAATCGGACAGAAAGAAAAGTTAATTTAAGCATTGAAGAAGGAGAATGTTTAAAGTGGTGTTTGTCAAATTTGAAAAGAGAAATCGGATTCCGAGTTAATGCCAAAAAATCCTCTAGTTTGTCAGAAGCACAGCATTCCGAAATAGAAATAGATATATAATTACGAGAAGCGCAACAAAATCACGCACCATTACTTAATAAACTCATACTCTAGTTTTCGTGACTACAGATTTCAACATCTATACCCAGGCCTCAGGCAAATACAACACTATACTTCTTCAAAACACGTCATCGAAATATTCCACAAATCGATCGATTACTTATGAAGTTTCATTAATGCGTTAAAATAGGACATTTCGCAGCCCAATGCTGCATCAAGCCTCATAATTTGCAGCACACCCAAAACCACAAGAGAAAATCTCAAACACAAATTAGGTCATAAAGGTAATAGGAGCAAGAGGGAAATTACTTAGAGAATCGAGATATGACGGAAGAGGAGATTCAAGAGCAGGCAGACTATGAAGAAGCGGGCGACTATTAGCAGTCTCTGGACAATTACGATTTCTACAAGGGAGAAGAGCAGATAGAAAAAAAGATCAATTATTAGTAGACACGGGATCTGCACTTAACCTGATAAAAGAATCCGCTCTACGATTAAATCATCCGACTCATCGATTTATAAAAAATTTTGTAATTGGAATTGACAAACATCAATAAAAGATAGGAATACACCTTTGTTAGCTGAAAAAGGACCACGTCTTTCATATAATCGATGATGACTCTCCACAACTAGATGAAGGTATGATTGGTTTACCATTCTTTGAAAAATTTAGTATATTTTCGTTAACTTCTAACCACTTAATTTTAGAAAACAAAAAAATCGCGTTATACAGTGATGGGGAATACGTCCCACAAAATTAAAGTTTAGTTTGTCAAATTAAAGCAAAAGAAAATAATAAAAATAATCAAGAAAACATATCTGATAGTACCCGAGTCTAAGTTTCGTCGTCAGTTTCAACTTCTTTAAACGTAAGCGTTATTCAATGATCAACTAAGTTAATGCTACTGATTCAAATCTTGTTGTCCCATTTCACCTTCTCTTTCAACGTAATGATTGTTTTCAGAAGAGTTACTCAATTGTAATAAATTTAATTTTCAATACACCCTTCAACCACCCGAGAAAAGGACTAAAGTGGAGTATAGATAAATTAGAAAGCTCAATATACTTTTTTTAAGCGCAGACTTCTTATTTTGACTTCAGGTATGTAGGCAGTCAATGAATTATCTCATTTTACAAATCATTCTTTGCACCCTTTTGAAGAAATTTGTTTTTCATCTGTCTGTTTCTGGCTTTTTTTATGCTATTGTTACATATTCATGTTTTTATTGTTCAAATTTTCAAATACAATACTTAACACTTTAGAAAAGTATTTATATTCTCATGATTGCAGTACTTTTATAAAAGTATTGACCTAACATACTAGCTTTAGGTGACAGTCATAGGCTCAGAATTCAATATATATATATATATATATATGAATGGGTGTGCCAAAACAGGGTGTCCTTTTCACCTTGTGACAGTAAAATATCTTAAGAAATATGCATACAAAAAAAAATGTCCACGACAAGAACTTTGTATTTTGGAGTGGGAGAAGCAAATCCGCAACAATTTACCCCATACTCTTGAGGCAGTAGGGGAGGGGATGACTTTAGAGCTTAAAATTGAAACCAACTTTTTTATTATAGATTGAGATTCTCCATTAAAAAAATAAGTAATATTTTATTAAAAAAAATGTTTTTGATTTACGCCAGATGGCGATGCATTTGCAAAAAATGACATTATTGACTGTTCAAGGCATGCGGTTTCAAACGAAAGAAAAAAAAAAGATTCTTATTTCTTATTTAACAAAACAAAAAGAAATAAGAAGACTTTAAATTAATTTTCTCAAAATTTTTAATTTATTTTTGAATAACACCAGGTACAGAATTTGGAATGCGGAAGCCGCACCTACATTCCACCCCAGGTGACCTAACCCTCGCTTGCGCGAATTGGAAAAAATGCTCCATGAAAGTATAAGTATTTTGTAATGAAGAATTTGGATGGGTGTTTCTTAAGATATTTTAATGTGACAAGATGAAATCAACACCCTGTTTGCACGTGGGTGTGTGCCTGTCTGTGTGTGTTGGTCTATTAAGTTCTAAGCATTTTATTGTCACCTAAAGCTGATATGTTAAGACAATACTTGTATAAAAGTACTGAAATCATAAGAATATTCGTACTTTTCTTAATTGTTAAGTATTGCATTTGAAAATTCTAAAAATAAGAGCATAAATATATTAAAAAGAATAAACAAAACAGTTAGTTGAAAGAGAAAATGAAACGGGATAACATGGTTTGAAGTTAAAATAAAGGTTAAATCAGTAAGATCAACGTTGTCAGTTTGTGGTGTTAAAAATGAAAGAAGTCGAAACTACGGTTTTTAATAGTTTCACCATGCATTGAATAACGCTTATGCTTTAAGAAGTTGAAACTGACGACGAAACTTCGATATACTTCATAAGGGCGATAAATTCTGTATTTCATTATCTAGTTTAGCAGGATGGAATATCCCCGTGCTGCCGCGCCGGAGACTCGTGTTCGATTCCCACCAGCATTATATTTTAATCGCATTTTTCTGTTTCAACTTGTAATATAATGTTGCGGAATGTATATAATAATATATAAACTGTAATCATGTGTACTGTACAATATAATTTAAATAAATACAATAGTTCGAAACAGTTCAAAATCCCATAATAAGTCTGCATTTACGTCGTATGCTTGTGAAAAGGATACGTGTGTTCTAACCTTCAACGCGACGCGGCGCAAGTTAGGGTTTTTTTTCGTCTGTTAATCTTACTGCACCAATTTTTAAGAAAGTTGCTTACTAAATTAATGCACCGGTCTCCCTCGACGTCACTATAGTCCTTTCCAAATATATCAATCTTCTGCAGATATTAATGCAAAAAATGTAGAATTTTTTTTTACCGAAATTAGTAAGTGGCAATAATACATTATTTGCTGCTTTACTAGTTACTACTCGAAGTTGTTAACATTACAAAAGTTCATATATGTCACTCCATTGAAAACTAAAAAAAAGTAAAATCTAGTCTGATTTTTAGCCAATATTGCAGCAAAAGGTTTCTCCGTGTATTCCTTGATGATTTCGAAAAATGCTGAAATGAAGATGAGACCACAATATCGTTTCACCTTTATTTCAGCTGCAAAACTTGTAAAAACGGCAATAACTACAACTTCTGAAGTCGAAATAAAGGCGAAAATACATTAACTGAAATTGAGGCTTTAACTTCATTTCATCTTCATTCATATTCATTGATGAAAGTGAAAGAAGTGGAAAGTGACGACGAAACTTTGACTCAGGTATATGCACAACGTTAACTGAGCATAAGATTACTTTAAATTGAGACAAAATAATAAACCTTAGATCATACAAATTACTTGAGAAACATAGATAATTTACATCAGAAAAACACCGAAATTATTAGACAAAAGAATAACACTACTCTCACAAACACCGTTCAATTCACAATTATGGGTAGTTCCTAAAACGGGAAACAAACTTAGAATGGTAGTAGATTATCGACAAATCAATAAAGACACCGACCAGGACGCATACCCTCTTTCAGTGATTATCGATATTCTCGACCATTTAGGACAAGCTAAATGCTTCTCTGCATTCGACATGTGTACAGTATTTCGCTACGTCACGATGTAAGAAAAATCGAAAAAATATAGAGCCTTTTCGACTTCACAAGGACATTTTGAATATAACAGAATTCTCTTCGATCTAAAAATGGCTCCAGTAACATTTCAAAGATTAATGGATAATGCTTTTCGTGATCTGATTGGCAGAGTACGTTTGGTGCACATAAACGATATACCAATTACAGGGAAAACCCTAGAAAAGTACAAACAAAATTTGATTAAAGTATTTAAAAGGATAAACGAATTAGGACTGAAATTAGAACCTACCAAGTGCGAATACCTAAGGATCGAGCTAGAATACCTAGGTCATTTAGTGACCAAAGACAAAATAAAAGCTAATCCAACAAACACAAACTGTGAAAACATTAAAACTATCACTACAGTAAAAGAAATTCAATCATTCTTAGGATTAGCGGAATACTATAGGAAGTTTATAAACAAAACTTGTCTGCAATAGCAAAACCTCTGACCAACCTAATACGAAAAGAAGTAATATTCGATTGAACACCTAGGTGTCAGGAAAGCTTTAACAAATTAAAAGAACTTTTTTGCAGTATATCGGTTTTGCGATTTCAAAATTTTGAAGAAAAATTTACTCTAACAAAAGACGGACTAACCTTGGTTTAGGAGCTGTATTGTTACAGAAAGGACACCCCTGCCTTTTCATATTTCGAACACATAACAAAGCAGAAGAAAATTACAGCACTGGTGAAAAAGAGATTTTAGCAATTGTTTGGGCAGTGAAAAGGTTGAAACAGTATCTATTAGGAAATCCCTTCAAAATTCGAACGAATCATAAAGCTGAAGTTTGACTTCAGAACGTAAAAGACTCTAGTTCAAGAGTACTTAGATGGACATTACGCCTTGAAGAATACAAGTACGAGGTACTATATGTAAAAGGAAAAGGAAAAAAGCTGCCGATTGTTTGTCAAGATTACTGCCATTCCAAAATCAAGAAGTAGTTAATGATTTAGACACCACAGTGCCTTTAGATACTAGTGACTCCCATATTGATAGTGATTTTTCGATTTTTCGATATGAAACTCTCCTTGGGAATGACACAATGCAACTCAAATTATAAAATTAAATCTTTCAAAATTAAACTAACATAAATAAAATTTATATTATTGTCATATTTTTTAAGGGAAACGATAATCTTTTGTTTTTCGCAATCTTCGGTTCAGGAGAAAATTCATCTTTTCTTTGGTTTTCGCAATCAACGATGGTAGAGCTCCATGCAGAGAATACGGCGAGTAGTTGGGGAAGTGGTGGAAGAAGGAAACGAGCTGAGTCCTCGTGCGTTCAATTACTCTTTTTCAATAATGTATATCTTATGAAATAATGAAGAGACGAAATTTCTGAATGAATCCCTAAAAAGATCAGTAAAAGAACTTATAGAATCCAACATAATCCAAAAATCAATTTTTTGCTTAGTATGTACCTTTTTTCAGATCGTGTCACATATATTATACGAGGGTAGTTCAATAAGTTCTTAGAATGAAGTATAAAAACAATTTTTTTTGGGTCAATTTTTTTTTATTTTTCAACATAATCTCCTTGGAGCTCTATACACTTGGTCAATCGCTTTTCAAG
>NC_046657.1:171770002-171777905 GCF_010883055.1 Belonocnema kinseyi | reverse complement strand
ATATATCTAGTCGGGAGTGGTGCTGACTGAAAACAGATGATTTGGAGCGATTCGCGCGCCATCTGTTGGTCATTCTAAGGACTTATTCAACTACCCTCGTATATACGCAAAATATAATCTACAAGTTTGTCACAGATTCTTTACAAATATAGATGACTGATTTGATAGAACTGATTGGCTATCAATTTTTTTAGTGATTGGTTATTGAAAACAATAATTACAATTTTCGCTAAGTGATTTCGGCTTTAATTTTTTTTTAAATATGTTGGATAATATTTTAAAAGTAATTCCTCTTGATCCGATACGGGACTGAAGTTATGTGCGTTCTTCACAATTATATAATTTATTAGAATCCATCAATTTTATTATTATCGCAACAGTGAAGAATGTGACACAGTATATTAGTATTTGACAAAAACAACTTATACACGCTTTTGAATAAGTTTTTTTGTTATGAACATTCATTTTCCTGCTTGAATTAATTTACATAAAATTATTAGTCCTTTTAATGAATACGTTTAACAGATGTGGACCTCTAGAAAAAATCTTAATGTAAACAAATGTTTGATTGAATGAAATGGCTTCTTGATTTGTAATTCACTATAATAGCAAAAGTGCTTGCTGAAATTTTTAAATTTATTATTATTATTATTCAATAATTTGTTTTTTCGACCTAAGGTCGATACAAATGAGTAACAATACAAGATACAAATATACACAAAAAGTAATCATGTGCAACCAGATTAAGCAGCAGAATAAAAAGAAGTAACATACAAAAATTGTACTAGCGAAAAAATTGTTTAAGGCTGTCAAGACAGTCACGTCTCCAGAATAAATGCTCTTATTTGTAGAATCTGCCGCACGTACAATGCAACTTTGCGCAGCTCGTGTGGACAATTAGAGTTTAAAAGACTCAGACAATATTGGCTGTTGACTGTCGTGGTTGCTGAATGACCTAAGATTGATATTCTTTAGTCAGAATAGGCAGGACAAACAGCCAGCAAATGATGAAGGTCCTCTGATACTGACAGGTTGTATATAGGGCAGAGTCTAGCAGGGTCATATGTAAATTTATATTCCCCAAAACGTTTACAATCCCTGATAGAGCCCAGAAGTCTAAGTTAAACAATAATAGAAGTACCTTAACCCCCACACTTCTATTGCGTAAAAAAGAACACTAAGTGTGAGGCCACGAAAAAGGGTAGTCTTAGTTTTCCAGGCACTAGATTTAGATGCGAATAAAATTCTTGAAAAAGCACCCATAGCAATATTCGCAGCAGACATTCTTTTTATGAACTCTTTATAAAAAAGACCCGAGTCTGATGTGTTGACACCGAGATAGAATAATTCGCTCACTACCTCCAGCTTAGTCTGTGCGTAAAAGAATTTGTATTCACATGACCGATCTTTGTGGTATACCATAACTTTTGATTTTGCTTCGTTGACCGTTAAAAAATTGTTCATACAGTATTGGACAATAAGGTTAATTTTTGCTTGAAAGTCAGCCTGAGAGTGAGCGAATATGACTATGTCATCAGCATAAGCAAGTAGGATAACGTCACATAAGTGATCTATTGAAATTCCATGCATACCATGATTTCGTAAGTACTCTTCTAGATCATATATGAAAAGTGCAAAAACAAGATGACTAAGGATCTCACCTTAAAGCGCCCCACAAGTTACCTTTAGGGACGAAGTCAGGCCCCCGTAAGTACGAATAGACATATTAGCGTTATCATAGAGATTTTTTATAATTCGTATAAGTTTAGTGGACATGCCTATCATTAGGAGTTTGCTCCATAGGTGAGAGTGGTTTACTCAGTCGAAAGCTTTTTTAAAATCTATATAAAAAGCAAAGATTCTTCGCTTTGGGATAGACAAATGGATTTGAATTAAAGAAGTTAGGGTATAAATATTATCAATACAACTTCTTCCAGGCCTGAAGCCGGCCTTATTTTCTGGGACAATGTTTACATCGTTGAACCACGCAGTCCATTTCGTCAACAGGATCTGAGAAAAGATCTTAGTAATAGTATTTAGAGGGCGATTTCCCGGTAATTATGAGGGTCAGATTTATCACCCTTTTTATGCAACATAAATGCATGCATTTTGGCCCAGCTACCAGGGACTCTTTCCTTGGCCCAGATCACGTTGAAGAGGCGCCCTAAGCATCTACCCAATTTACTGGAACGTTTTTCAAAAACTCATTGGGAATCCCATCTTTGCCCGGCGCTTTATTGCGTTTACATTTCAATAAAGAGGCTTTAATTTCATCAATCGAGATATCACAGTCCAATAATGGGTGTTTGTTTACAAACCGCTGTATGCAAATGGCAGCCTCAATCAGATAAAGAGAAAAAAGAAGGTCTTGCCATGCATGCCTGCTTACATTGTTAGTCGAAGGAGACCGCAATCTGAATCTATTGACCGCTTCCCAAAAATCCTTAGAATTATTACGAGCTGCTAGCGAATTCAGCAGTGCATATCCGTATTGCGTCTTCTTGGACCTACGTAACTCCAGAAAAGATCTTTTTGTTTCTAGATATTTTGCCCCCTCCGCATCGGCAAAATCCGACCTTTTAAAGACATTTAAAGATTGTCTAAGCCTACGGCGCGTGACTCTACATTCTTTATCATCCCAAGGTTTCTTTCCTGGAGTATGCCATTTAGGTTTAGCGAGTAAATTTAACTTATCGGCAACAGATGAGATTGTTAGGATTAAATTATTATTTAGAGTATTTATCTCGCCATTGGAGTACGCAGAGTCCTCAGAAATAGACATTTCATGTATATAGGCACATTTGCGGTTTTCATTTCAAATTATTTTATTGTACAATAAAAAATGAGTCTCCATTTACATTTGTGTCCATTTGTATGAAACACGAAATATCAACGCGAACCGGAAGATGATCGGATGACGTAGGCGACTGAAGTATTTCAAAATTAGAAATCAGGTCTATTGCGCTAATATTACACGCAACAAGATCGTTAACACTCATACCCTGAAATACAAGGAAAGTTTAATTTCCTGGAAAACCTTTAGGGAATCTGCCATTTAATATTATTAGCTCACCACTCTCAAGAATTTGAACAAGAACCTCCCCCCTTGCGTTGAGTTCAGAGTGTAATGATCTTCGCTTATACATTGCTGCAGAATTTTCGGGTAGAAATAACTCTTCCAAGTTATTTAGGTTACTGATACGAGCATTAAAATCGCCTCCTAAAAACATTGGTAAATCTGGATAACCCGACATAACCCCGGAAAGGTCCTTCTCAAAAGTCTGCTCGAACAGCTTCGCATCCATAGATGGTTTAAAATAAACATTACCACACATAACCACACTAGGGCGTCGACTCTAGGGATCCAAATAGGGGATTCTAAATTCTTTAAAGTTACCCATGTCTCGCACAGGCAGATGATGTCCGAGCTGAGTACGTTATTTGCGATATCAGAAAAATTCGAAAGGCCGTGAGTATTCCAGAAAAAGATGCGAAGATTGCTGCTCTTAGAAGATTGAGACATGACATCCTAATTAGCGACTTCTTTCTCTGCTGCAACTTACTAAACCTTACCAGGCCTAGTAGGCTTTTGACATTTAGACTGAGACTTTTCCGGCTTTGAAGCAGTTTTACCTATAAAGGAGTCCAGAGAGCTATTCGATCCATCCGTGATGCGCTTTTGCCGTGTTTTGGATTTGCTTCCTGACGAGGAATGTGTTTCGGTCGGAATTTGTTCATTTCCCTTTTCATTAAAGAGGGAATCGACCTCCGGGGAAGAGAGCTGACGGTCCTCCAGCATAATACTGCTACCCTTAACAAACACGTTAATACCCGAATTTTTTAGCTTGGTGACAGTGTGGTATAGGGCTTTTCACTCTTGCCTTACCTCTAGGGATCTGTCAAGTGTGACAGAAAGGTTTAACTCTCTGAAAGCTGCGCGTTTGTTGAGAGCCTCCTGCTTTCATCTGCTAGAACTGAAACGCACCAGGACGGGCCTATTGCCTTGCGTTCTCCCCAGACGATAAATGGTGTCAATGTTCGACTCATTCAGTGAGAGACCAGCGCTAGTGAGAATATTAAGAACGAATGAGAAGAGATCCCTGTTAGATTCCTCATCGTCCGATAGGTTGTGAATCAAAACATTGCATGAGCGGGCTTGCCGCTGAAGAAAGTCAACCTGTCGCTTGAGTGAACCGCACTTTTCCTCTAATTCCTGATGACTTCTTTTCAGCTTTTTATACTGTGCTTTGGATGTGCCAAATTCGATCTTTAGAGCATCAAAATCGGACTTCAATTGAGTGTGTCAGTTTTAAGAAGTTTGACGTCCTTTTTGGTTTCCTCTGTGTCGGCTTTAATGGAGTTTAAAAGTTTCAGCACATTTGAATCGCCACTCATTTTTGTAAATATTAGCTACTTTCAGTGTTGGAGATAAGAGCGATCGAAAATAGCTGTCACCTCACACACAC
Organism: Belonocnema kinseyi; assembly: GCF_010883055.1. Classification (NCBI taxonomy): domain Eukaryota; kingdom Metazoa; phylum Arthropoda; class Insecta; order Hymenoptera; family Cynipidae; genus Belonocnema; species Belonocnema kinseyi. Next base: position 171,773,439 of record NC_046657.1, on the reverse strand, counting down.
ACACACACATGAACACAGCGCGCTAAGCCTGGATAAATCACGCACACTACCTGAGGGGCAACGCGAAATTTATAAAGATGTCTGTTGAAGACCACAAGTTCCTCAGAGAAACATGAAATCGTTCAGAATTCTGACAGAAAATCACAAAAACTCGAACAAAACTCATCTCAAAAGGTGTCACAGCATAAAGCGAGCGCGACAATAGCCAAAGAAAAAATTCAGCACTTGAAACTCAAGTCAAATCAAGAAATTCATACGCAGCAGGAGAGACACGTGTTGCTCACACCGGCGCCATATTGCCACTCCTAAATTTATTTTTATATTAGTTTCTTGCAGAAACTTATTTATTCTTATACAATTTTTTGAGTATATGTAATATACATATATTACATGTTCCCAAAAAATTGACATTAAAGTACAAGTTAAAACGTTAATGCGAATTGTAAAAGTATTGCTTTTAAAACTTTTAATGTTTTTATTTCAACTTGTATATTTCCACCCTGAACTATGAGGATTTTTAACATAATTTTTTTAAGTACAGTTGTAAATATTTGTAATTTCTACAATAATTCACGTAAAGTCAAAAGTCTTTTGTAACATAAAAAAATACTTTATTGATCATTTGTTGAGTTTAGTAAAAAAAATACTAGACAAAATTAGCGAATTGTATGGAATTGTATTATTCGGTTAAATTGTAAATATTTTTTAGAAAAAAGTGCATGTTTCGGCAAAAAAGGAACAGTTGTGGAAATTTTGTGTTCTTGTGATAATGTTTTACTGCAGTAAAATTACCCACTGAGGTTACTGCCCGGAGTCAAAGTTTCGTCATCACTTTCAACTTCTTTCACTTTCATTAATGAAGGTGAATGAAGATGAAATGAAGTTAAAGTTTCAATGTCAGCTAATGTATTTTCGCCTCCATTTCGACTGCAAAAGTTTTAGTTATTAACGTTTTTATAAGTTTTGCAGCCGAAATGAAGGTGAAACAATATTGTGATCTCATCTTCATTTCAGCTTTTTTAACAATCATTAAGGAATACACAGAGAAAAATTTTGCTGCAATATTTGATAAAAATCGGACTAGATTTTACTTTTTTTTAGTTTTCAATGAAGGGGCATAGAGGAACTTTTTTAACGTTTACTACTTCGAATAGTAACTAGTAAAGCAGCAAGTAATGTATTATAGCCACTTACTAATTTCGGTTAAAGAAAATTCTGAATTTCTTGCATTAATATCTGCAGAAGATTGAAATATTTGCAAAGGACTATAGTGACGTTGAGGGAGATTGGCGCACTGATTTACTAACCGACTTAGTAAAAATTGGTGACAGTCAGATTAGCAGACGAAAAAAAACCTGACCTGCGCCGCGTCGCATTGAAGGTTAGAACACACGTATCCTTTAAACAAGCAAACGACTTAAATGCAGACTTATTATGGAATTTTGAATTGTTTCCAACTATTATATTTATTTTAATTCAATTGTACATTACACATGATTATAGTTTATACATTATTATATTCATTCTGCAATAATATATCACAAGCTGAAACAGAAAAATGTGATTAAAGTATAAAGCTGTGGGAATCGAGCACGGGTCTCTGGCGCAGCAGAACGGGGATATTTATCCTGCTAAACTAGATAATGAAATAAGAAAATTTATTGTCCTTTTGAAGTATATCGAAGTTTCGTCGTCATCTTCAACTTCTTTAAGCATATGCATTATTCCATGTAAGGTGAAAATATTGAAAACCGTAGTTTCGACTTCTTTCACATTCAACGCCGCAAACTGACAAAGTTGATCTTACTGATTTAACCTTCATTTAAATTTCAAACCATGTTATCCCATTTGACAAAAAAATGTGGTGCAGAAGAGACGCTAGTTGACACATGGGAAAGAAATCGGTTAAGATGGTTCGTACATGCTGAGAGAATGCCAAATGAACGACTAACGAAACAAGTGTATCAAGGTAAGGTAAATGGCAGCGTGCCCAGAGGTAGACCGCGGAAAGAATGGTTAGAATGTATGAATGAGAGCCTAATTAAAAGAGACATAAGAAGTCACAGAAACACGAGAGCCTGCATGAAAAAATGCTTGGACATAAAAGAAGCTAGAGAAGCATGCCAGGATATTAAAGTATGACGGCAAATAGTTAATAAAAAGAGTGTCACTAGAGTGAATGACGCCTAAAAAGAAGACCTTGGCCACTAATGGAACCAAGTGGGCAACCTTACATAACGATTTCGTGAGGTTCTTCGCTTGGGGTGATTGCTAGAGAGATTGATCATTAACCTAGGTCGGATCAGTGTTGTGGAACGAACGTGTTATTTACTTAAATAGCACGAGAATTCTGGATCAATCTGAAAAATCTCTATCCCTTTCACACACTACTCCTTTCCCCTACCGAGTGAGTCACGCCCACCCCGAAAAGAAAATGGCTTAATGGTGTAATAATAATAATAATAACCTTCTCTTCTAACGTGATGATTGTTTTCAGGAGAGCTACACAATTGGCATAAATTTAATTTTCAACGCACCCTTCATCCACCCGACAAAAGGGCTAAAGTGATGTAGATACATTAGAAAACTCAACATACTTTTTTAAACGCAGACTTCTTATTTTGACTTCAAGTAGGTAAGCAGTCAATGAATTAATTACTTTCACAAATCATTCTTTGCTCTCATTTGTAATTTTTTGGTTTTTATCTGTCTGCTTCTAGCTGTTTTTTATTCTTTTTTAATATAGTTATGTTTTTATTGTTTAAATTTTTAAATACAATACTTAACAATTTAGCAAAGTATGAATATTCTCATGATTGGAGTACTTTTATAAAGTATTGTCTTAAAATATTAGGTTTAGGTCACAATAAAAGGCTTAGAATGCAATAGGCATATATGCACGCATCCACATATGCATACAGGAATACATACATACATTAATACATACACGCATGCATATTAAAACAGAGTGCTCTTTTCATCTTCCGCATTACAAATTCTGTGACTGGCGTCATTCAAAAATAAATTTAAAAAGTTGAAGGAAATTAATTTAAAGTCTTCTCAATTCTTTTTGTTTTGTTTAAATACAAAGAAGAAATAAGAATCTTCGTTTTACTTTCGCTTGGAAGCGCATGCCTTGACCAGTCAATCAATGTCATATTTTGCAAATACATCGCCGTCTGGCGTGAATCAAAACATTTTTTTCAAATAAAATAATACGTATTTTTTAATAGACAATCTGAATCTGCAATAAAAAACGTTGGTTTAAATTTTAAATTCTGAAGTTACTTCCTCTACCACCGCATCGTATTTCTTAAGATATTTTAATGTCATAAGATGAATAGAACACCCTGTTTTCACACACACACGCACATGCGCTCACACGTACACGCACACACTGACGAAAATTCATACATACATACATACATACATACATA
>NC_046657.1:171756048-171769902 GCF_010883055.1 Belonocnema kinseyi | reverse complement strand
TATCACACACTTAACAAGTCAAAGCTGCTGACCATCAGACAGCATATTGTTGAGAGAATACGGATACTATCTGACGCTAAGAGAAGTCTAGAGCGAAGGGACTGGTGGGTCAGAAAAAATCAACAGTGCCTCTCTGACCCATCTCGACTCTTCCAAGACCCTCCGGTTACTGTCGAACACCCACCCAAACCAGAGGAGGTCGAAGTATTTTGGAGAGAAGTCTAAGAAGTTTAGCATAGACTGGACGAAGACTCAGAAAATATAAAGACCTTCAAGGAGTTATGTGTTGCCCTCATAAAACCTAATGAAGAATGCCCACCCATCACTAAAGAGGAGGTGAAAAAAGTATTAAGAGGGATGAAGAACTATTCCGCACCGGGACCATATTGTATCAAAACCTTCTGGTGGAAGAAGTTTTCTTCAACCCATCAGCATATGGCCCGTATTTTCATCTCATATTTGAAGTCGGAAGAGCCGATTCCAGAGTGGTTGGTGGAAGAGCGCACAATACTCCTGCCGAAAATAGGCCACTTAGCTGACCCGAAGAACTAGAGGCCAAAAACTTGTCTGAACACGCTTTATAAGATATTCACAGCTATCCTAAATGATAGGATTGTTCGGGCAATTGAACCTGTGTGGCAAGAAATGTATGAACAACGAGGATGCATTTAGGATGTGACATCTATAAAGGATACTCTCCGAAGCAGATAGAAGCGTCTCATCCGACAGATTTCGTCTTGTGATCTGTCGGCGAAGAACAAAGTATCTGCAATGAACATGCTTGCCGTCCCGGTACTACCCTATTCATTTGGAGTAGTTCCATGGACGAAGAACGAGCTCAGATCTCTTGATATCGGGACAAGAAAGGTTATGCACATGAACAAAAGCATGCATCTTAAGTCTTCCATTCCGCGACTGTACATCTCACGCCGTCAAGGGGGTCGCAGAATATTGAGTCTTGAATGTCTTGACAACAGGATTATTCTGGGTACAGAACATAGATTTGCAAATGGAAGAGACCCTCTTCTTAAAATGGTCAGGAATCACGAAGAAGTGGGCAAAGGAGCGTTTCTGTACAAAACAGCGGAGGAGACTGGTGAAGCACTCGGACTTGACTTCAGTATTAGGGGTGAGCAAAATGCATCAAATCTTATCTATCTCGAGTGCTCACTCCTAAAAGCTCGGATTAAGAAAGCACAAGAGAAAAACTTTCGTGAACAGCTCCTCGATAAGAGGATGCACGGTATCTTCCACAGAAATGTGAAGGATCAGTCTATGTATTGTGAGCGCACAATGCGGCACTAAGAGTGCTTTATTACCATCTCTGTCAATCCTACGGCATTAACCTTAATATCGCTCCTCTGAATGCTCCTAGGGAAATTGAGTCAATTGTCGAGAATGGGAATTGCCGCATAGACTGGAACTTTATATTCTCGACAATTGTTTCTGTTGCTCACTCGAGGCCTGGCATGGTTCTTCTTGACTTCGAGAAGCGAACCATGTTTGTTATCGAATTTTCGGCACCAGCTGACAAAAACATCATAACGAAGGAGAATGAAAAGAAAGAGAGGTATCGAGACCTTATAAGGGAGTTGCAACGATTGTTCCCGGAATATTCTGTTAAATTGATCGTCCTTATCATCGGCGCTCTTGGAGGTGCCAAGCTTTCACTTGCTAATGGCCTAAAAAGCATCCCTGCGTGTCAACAATATGCTAGAACACCTGCGGGAAAAATGCAGAAGGCGGTTCATTACAGACTGTAACTACCTATCTCACGGTCGTGAGACGTGGTTGTGGCTGAAATTTTACCGCGATTTCGCTGGAAGCGGGTGCAATTTTCCGGATTAGCACCCGCTCTCGGCGAAATCCTGCGGTTGTCCTAATGACAAATTTTTAATTATATATATGAATATATATATATATACGCCTATTGAAATCTAAGTATTTTATTGTCACCTAAAGCTAATATGTTAAGTCAATACTTGTACTTTAGCCCTTTTCTCAGGTAGGTGAAGGGTGTGTTGACAATTGCATTTATTACAATTGAGTAACTCTCCTGAAAACAATCATTACGTTGAAATAGAAGGTGAAATGGGTCAACATGGTTTGAAGTTAAAATGAAGGTTAAATCAGTAACATCAACTTTGTCAGTTTGCGGCGTTGAAGGTGAAAGAAGTCGAAACTACGGTTTTCAATATTTTCACCTTACATCGAATAACGCTTACGTTTAAAGAAGTTGAAACTGACGACGAAACTTCGACTCGGGCTTGATTTTTGGCAGATTACCTACGTTGTTAGATTATCGCCACTTTAAAAGGCATAAATACTCGGAAAATAAACTTTAAGAAAGCATTGAATCTTCAGCGCTCACAAATTAAGAAAAAATCGTATGAAAATACTTAATTTTGTAAATGGAATTTCATCAGTGAAATCCAAAGCGTCTATACGATAAATGCATTTAAACTTTACGGCTTTAATTTTTGAACAAAATTCCAAATATAAGGCTTATGAAAAGTTTATAAAAAACCGTATTTGTCATTATCATTCTTCTCTCACTATATTATCTATTATTATTAATTATTTAAAATATGCTTATTGCATTCAGTTTCCTGGTTTTTTTTACAAATAATTTAAATTAATGTCTATTTTTGATTGTGATTCACATTCAATGATGCTATGAACTTCCTGAAATGAGGGTCAATTTTTATTAATTTACTGGCCATACAAAGTTCTCTTATGACTTGCATTCCGCAGTCGAATATTGGTGCATTAAAATTTGAAATTGTAAATGTTTACTGTTTCTTATTCGGAGATTTTCATAAATTACATAATTCTATATTAGATTCCTCTATACTTTATGAATTTCAAATCCAACAAAAAATTGAAACTAACTTCTCACTCTTTTACTTATATATTCTTTCTAAATTTTTTAAAACTAATACCTAATTTATCTAGTAAAAAATATATTTTGAAATATAATCAATGAAATAATCAAATTGATTTAAAGAATAGAAAACATGTCAGAAAGTTTGATTATATAATTCAGAGTCAAAATAATTTACAACAAATAAACGTGAACATTTATTTCGTTCTATGAAATTATCAACTTGATCCATGGTTTCTGAATATCATAGAGATAATATATAATACAACCAGTTATTAAAATTCTTAGATTAGGCGAAGGATTTAGAAACAAGTTTATTCAGTTGTTGGAAGTTCTCAAGGATGTCGAGCCTAATATTAATAAAATTCAGGGTAATAAATTATAGTAATTTAAATTTAAATTCTCGGGATGGGTCTAAATAATTTTCAACTAAAAGTTTTCCTCAGTCGATAACGGATTAAACAACTCATTAAGTCAGATATTTAAATTAACAAAAGAGTTTTGAGGAAAAAAATCCAAATCCTTTAGTGACAAAAGCTAACAAACGAAGTATTGCAAAAGATATTGCCAAAATTGAGTATAGCACAAAAATGGTAGTAAATTTTGATGACAGAGATAGTTTTGTTCTCATTGAATACGATCCTCTTAAAAAATGATAAAAATGAACTTTTAAAGTTTTAAATAAATTTAGAGATAATGGTCATCGAGGAAGTGTTAAAAATTGAATGTTGGCACAATAAATACAGTTCTCTCTTTACCGTATGATCTAATAAAAGGTCAGAAAGGCTCATAAAACGACTAATATCAACAATAGACAACAATAGACATATCAACAATATCGACAATAGATTCGAGCTTCTTTTGATACAATTTTCACGTTTCCTAACATTCCACATGAGTATGTAAAGGATGTTAAATGAAAAAATATTTGTGAGTATGAAGAAATATCAGCATTTGATATAACAAATTTAATGAACGGATTTATTTTGCTTTTCCCTGTATTGATCATCAGATTCATTTCTTTTTTTTACAAAGAAAAATGTGACACAAAAATAAATTTTGTTCTCTCAACTATTTTTGGCTAAAATATTGATGGAAGATTTTTAAAATGAAGCTTAAAAAAGTAGAGGAAGTTTATAGAGACTCGACTCATTGTAGAACCTTCAGTATATGAAAATTCAAACAAATTCAAAATAACGTCCAAAAGAATTTTGGGCAAGTTTGAGCGCCGCTAGGACGCGCTGCTATTAAATCTCGCGCTCGTATATCATTACACATCGCGCTTCGCGCTCAGATATTTATTCTTTGCATTTAGAATGCTTGAATGAAACTTTAACAAAAAGATCTCTTTTAGATAGATTCTCAAAGCTCAATTCGTAGGCTTTATGTTACACATTCTCATCGTAAAACTCGCACTTTGTGCTCGATTTTCGATAGACATTAGTAAATAGGTTTCGTTAAAACTTTTTTTCTTGTAACTTTGGTCGTTTTTCCACAAATTTTTTATTTTTTCTATTTCTAATGTTATTTGTCACTATTATAACAAAAAGTACGCATCCTATCAAGAAGTGATTCTGAACGAAATTGTAGATCTTTCATGAGACCAAAATGTTTATAATTCACGTTTTTTCGTATCCTGCATAGTTTGACCATAGAATGGAATTTTTGAATGTTCATTATTTTTTGTGCAATCAAAATTTTTAATTTTTGAAGAAAATCCAAAAAGTTATAATAATTTTTTTGGGGCTTTCAAAAAGCAATGTTTTGCTTCGATTGAATTTTTTTCTTATCGTGCGTTGTTTTGCTTACAATTTCGATTTTCGATTAATATATAAAATTTTCAAAATGCTATAACTGAGAATTTTCTTTTTACCGAAAAAAGTCATCAGGATAAATTGTTTGGCTTTCTGAGTACTATGAATAGCCGTATATGAGGTTTTTAAATATATAAAAAAATGTTCACACAAATTCGGAAAAAGCTCTAGCTTTTTAAATTTTTATCCAAAATGGCTCTTTAACAAACTCGTTTTGAAACGTGGAGATCCGTTGAAAAACTGTGGTGTCAAATTTCGGACAATTCTGATACTTTCTCAATTATAAATAATGAGAATGCAAAAACCACCTCTATGTACAAGAAACCACCCCTATTACAAAACCTGAATATGGTTAAAACAAGAAACGTCTGAATGTCGTTTTTTTGGGTCTTGAATACATTAAACAAATTTGCAAAAAACAACAACTACGTACAAAAAATCTCCTCCTTTGTAAAAATAAAATTGGGAACAGTAGTGTTTATCAGAATTTCGGGCTTATATTTCCAAAACGCAAACCTAAAGATCTAAAGATCAAGAAAACACGGTATCAGATTTTTATGCTCAACACCTAACAAACAAAACCGACCCTTGTTTCTAACCAATAATTCTTTTAATTTCTTCTTCTTCCTTGTAGTTTTGAGCAACCACAAAAAACAAAGAGTTGTTGATAATAATTGAAAAACAGAAATCATTCGAGACAATGGTCCTTGTGATTTTAGGCTTTCATAAATACATAATGAACTTAAAATTGATTCTAATAATTGAAATATAGAAGTTCATTTAAAGTCACTTTGAGATACTAAGAGTATGAAAGATGTACACTACGTAAATGAATCTCAAAAGTTGTCTTTCTTTGAAATGATTTATAAAATAGGACAAAATAGATCTATTATCAATTGCTATACGAGGTGTGTTCAAAAAATAAGGTGATTTAATGGTTTTCTCAAAAAATATCTGGTGATCAGGATCATTATTGACTTCATTCAACATCTCCTGAGCGATGGTCATGCGATGGATCTTTTGATCAAAATTAAGCAGTTTTGGAACAAATTTCGCTGACACACGTCTCATGCCCAAAACGTCCGAAAAGATAGCATGGCATGAGCCAACCGATATGCCAACATCTTCAGCAGCTTCTCTGATAGTAATTCGGCGATTTTTCAACATCATTTCTTCCACTGCACAAACGTTTTCATCTGTTGTTGACGTGCTGGGACGTCCAGGGCGAGGTCCCTCTTCGACATCCTCTCTGCCTTCCTGGAACAGCTTGTACCACTTCTACACAGTTTTTTACTCAGAGTAGACTCACCGTATGCAACTGTCAACATTTCAAGAGTTTTAGAGCACTGGATTCCATTTTTCACACAAAATTTAATGCAAACTCTTTGCTCCATTTTTTTCGAAAGAAGAAAATCGCCGAGCACACCAAACCCTTCTAAACTTTTACGCCTCTGCCAGAAAAACAACACGAGCTATATAGTCAAAACTGTGAACATATGATCTTGACGGGTGTACCAACACAACAAAACAAAAAATTTAAAACTTGACTGTACGTAGCCGGCGAAAATTGAAAAGTCACCTTACTTTTTGAATACACCTCGTAAATCTTGAGGGACGTTTCTAAGCTTACTTTAGAAAAAAATAATTCAAGTTACAAATTTTTAATTAACAGTAGTTATTTACAAGTTTAGTTTTTTCTATCTATTTAAAGAAAAGTAAAAATTCTTATATAATCCTAAGGATCAAGGCCCCATTTTATTCTTTCAAGGATTTTCTAGATTTCTGTTTGGGCAGATTTTATTTAATTATAAATTAATTTAGAAATCATTATAGTTGAAATATTAATTAACACCATCCAAAAAGAATAATAGAGAATCTTTCAAAAAATAAAATGCGGCTGTTCATTAGGATTAAATAAGAATTGTAAAATTTCCATAAAGAGATAGCAAAAAATAAATATAACTGTTAAATGAACCATTTTGAACCGAATTAATTTTTCTAAAGTACATTTAGAAGCTTCCGTCGAGATTTCCAGAAATCAATAATAGATATAATTTTTCGATTCAATAAATCATTTTAAAAATTGGCGACTTTTGTGATTGATTGTACGTATTGCACATCCTTAAGAGAATAAAGTGGATAGAAGACATAAATATTTTCAAAAGGATGTCCTTGTGGTTCTAGGTAATTACAACAAATAATAAAAACCGAATTTTTAATAAAAAATAAAAGAAACGAATTTATTTAATGTTAATTTGAGATATATAAATTACGAAGGGATGTAAGGGGGTATTTAACTTTATCTTTTGGAAGAACGTTCCTCATGGTTCAAGCTAAAAATAATAAGCACTGAATTCGTGATAAGAATCGAAAGAGAGGAATTTGTTTAAAGATGTTTTGCTAAATGTAAATTAATAATAACATTTAAAAGATAGCCATTTGTTTAGAGTCGATTTCTCAACCGTTATTAACGAGAATCTTGTAGAAGTATGTTTCTTGAGGTTCTCAGCAATTATTATAAATAATGAACACAGAATTGTTCCATAAGCATTGAAAGGTAGGAATTTTTTTGATGTTATCTTACAAAGTTTAAATTATTGAAAGAAGTTTGAAGTTCCTTCGTCGCTTCTTTTTTCCAAAAAAGTACTTTCTAAAATTTATTTGACTTCTGGAGACTTTCTGATTTCTGGGCTCCACGAAAAAAAATTAAATAAAATTATTACTTCGGCGAAAGAAGTTTGCAGTCTTGATGCTTTGTCCTTCTCTTAGAGAAAGCTTTTTCTTTTGAAAATTTCCCAAATTGAGAAGAAGGTTGATTAATTGTTTATGGTTGTTTTGCATGGTGAGAGTTGGGATTTACTTCCCTAAAATAGCTAAAATAGATTTTCTTTATTGTTAAATACTATTATTGGAATGGGAAAATAGTTTCGACTTTTATAAAGGGTACTTGTTTGACTAATTTGAATTTCAAAAGTTTATGATTTGGTAACGTGATACTTAAGAACCAAAAATCAAAGACCGTGAAAAAATCCCCAAAGTTTTTTTTTACAAAGATTCTCTTGTATTACGCCTTTAAAAGGAAACCATATATTCGACGTTATACCTTTTGGGCCATAAGTATGATTCCTGGAACTTCTTGTTGCTTTTGACACCTAAGACAGAGTAAAAAATCTGCAATCGGGCATAAAAATAGCTCCAAATTCTTATAGGTTTGTTACATTTAAAAGAAGAGTATAACCTTGAAATCTATGAGATTTTTGTTTAAAAAGTATAAAAAGTATACTCAAGGTTTTCGAAAAAAAGTATTAAAGGTTAACGAATATACAAAAAAAAAATAAAAACAATATTTTTATAATTAATTTTAAATTCGTATATAAGTTTCTATTTAATATTAATTTGTGTGACAATCACTGATGAAAAAATTCATGACCGACTTTTTGAATTTTTTTATTCCAAAATTTAAAAATGGTCGGTTCCTATTAGTAAGGAAAACGAAGGTACAATAAGGAAAAGAGTGAAAGGCTGGTTTGATTGATTCCTTCCCTTTTCTTCCATTTTTTCCTGTCTTATATATTTCTTTCCAATCAGTTGACCACACTGATTTTTGAAAATACTTGTTGAGTTTACATTGTTACAGATTATTAAAGTATTTATTAAATCTTCATCCGGTTCTCTGAAGTTTGGTTATTTGTCAACCTTGCAACTTATAACTATTGCAATTTCTAAGGAGTGAAATAAATTTACATAAGTACAATTATTGTTTCAAGTAGATCAGATGGGCATTTCATATTGATCCAGTCGAGATGATTTCTCAATAATATTAGACAACTGCTGTATCTCAGAGAGATCAAAAAAATTATTTATGTCCAAAAATCGTAATCATGGACTTGTGCAATTTTTATAGAATATCGAATACTTTAGTACTAACGACAGGAATTTTAATTTATATTGCTTAAAGATTACAACATTTATAACAAAATTCTACTTAGATATAATTTTTTTCTAATCCAACAAGTCCTGAAAATGATAAAAGGACGCATAACTGATTTTATTCACAAAATGGATTAATCATGTTTCATTCGCTTGATCCTCAATTATATGTACACACTAGAAGTCACTGACATTTTGCCGTTAAATTCGCGTGGTAAAAACATTGTCGAGTTCTCATACCAGCCATTGTAATTTTGCCAATGATTTATAAATAACGAGCTCATACTTTCTTATTCCAGTGTGTAAGCAATATAACTCAAACATGACTAATTTCACTTCACTTACTTTCAAGTTAGAATTAACACTTTTGATAGTTTAGTGTATTTTTGTATCTGTTTTTTCTTTATATCTAAATTATATTTTTAAGATTATGAACGGATTTATGCAAGATTCACAGATAAACGTTTGTGAAGAAAGCAACATATAGCTGTAATCTTGAAGTATGGTCTCTGTGGGAACCCGTGATGGAAGGGGCCAAGACGGCGGGAGGTGACTGATGGGCCAGGTAGTACGATAGGAGACTCCGCCAGTTTAGGGTCGGTTGTTGTCGGAACGTTTGCTGTTAGTTCGTACATCTGTGTGAATGAGTGTAATGTTGATTAATGGTGTTCAGAATATAGTTTATGAATTGAAAAATATTGTGTCATTAGTCATTCGAATCCCAAAGCAGCACATTTGACGTCGAGGATTTTTCAGACCTTATGGACAATGAAGAAATGAGAGGTAAGTGAATATTGAATATCGAGGGATGTGAGCACCAAAAAAAGAGAGAAAAAAAAGACACGGGTGGTGAGCACCAAATATGTAGAGGGCTGTGAGCACCAATTATAAAGAGGGCTGTGTGCATCAAATATGTAGATGGCTGTAAGCACCAAATACAATATACATGGCTGTGAGCCAATGACAAAAGACTGAGTACCAAAAATAAAAGAATTTTTTTAAATAAAAAAAAGTAACAATAATAAACGCGATTGAATTTGGTATTCAGTCGGAGATTACGTCATGCAAACAAGTGAAAACTTAAAAGTTCCAGGAATCTAGGCCGACTCAAGGGCTTTTGGGTTTAATGAGGGTCTTGCTTGTTTGTTACAAACACATATTAACCTTTCACAATATTCCCACATGCCAAAGGTTTCAATTTTATTTGACTTGCTTTCCAACCCTCAACTAATTTTAAATACACTAATATAATAAAACAAAAAAATATTTTTATTTTTTATTTATACACAGTGTATAAAATAAATTAACACTTATTAATAATATTTTCAAATTATGATATAGCTGTGATAAGCTTAGGTATAATATCATTATTAAAATTAAAGAGAACCTAATGTGCTGTTAAGATTTTGAAAAAATATGCTAACGCATCTAAGTAATGCATCACCTACTTTTTTTCTATTTGTTTTCAGATAATAAATATGGCTGAAACCGGAATAAAAGCACTTTCATACAAAGGCATAGACAAGGCCCTGATTAGAATAGAATGGGAAAGACAGCTTAGATAATTGGAAATTCAACTCGCATCAGAAGGAATAACAGACTGCGAAAATAAGAGGAACAAACTCTTGCATTTAGGAGGTCAAAAATTATAATAAGTTGCTTATAGTTTACCTGAAGCTATCGAAGCATATGATGGTGAGAAAAGAAACTATGTTTTTAAAGCACTATTTAGTGGACTGTCAGAACCTTTTTCTCCAAAACAAAATTCCGAATTTTAACGTCATATTTTCAGAAATGTTAAACGAGAAACAGGAGAAAACTTTAGCAATTTCTTACTGAAGGTTAGACAACAGGCAAAACGTTGCTGTTTTGGTAAAACTCAGACATAGCTAGGGAAATAAATATATAAGACAAAATCATTGTCAGTTGGGCCACAGTAAAACTTAAGAAGAAAATCTTTGAAAAAGAAAGAACATCAGATGAAATCATTCAATTTTGTCAGGTACATGAAGAAATAACTAATTAATCGAAAGCCATGAACTACAATCCAGCTAGGCCTAGTACATTATCTGACACGAACTTCAATAAGCAAAGTAGGAGTTTAAAACGATAAACAATTTGACCAATGTATGAGATGCGAGCGAGCAGGCCATACGAGGAATTTGAAATTATATCCAGAAAAGGATGCAAAATGCCGCAAATGCGGGTCTTAAGGTCATTTTGCTGCGTATTGTAAGAATCGTCAACCGAAAAGGAAATCGCTTCTTCTAAGACCAACCCAGCAAAATAGAAAACGATTTAATTCGGGAATAAATTTCGTTGGCGCAGAAGATCCAGAACCGGAAATATAGGATGGTGTGCGAGACTTTAATTGCTTCAGAATTAACAACATTCAACAAGTAGATTATGAGAACGGCTCTGATGAGCTCATCGAGTGTCTAGTTGGCGGAGTGCGTTTAATAGCACTTATTGATTCAGGATGTAAAGTAAACGTATTAACAGATAAGGTTTGGGAACTTCTTTCCAATAAAGGTGGAGCTATTTGGGATGTCACTTCAAAGATCTCAAATACGCTAAAACCGTATGCGACTAAATTTCTGCTTCAGATTAAAAGCAGATTCTTAACCACAATCAACTTACCAGGTAAAAGGAAATTATCACACTATTTTTCGTAGTAGAAGAAGGAGACATGTCTCTAATTGGAAAGACGAAAGCCAAGTAATTGGGAAAATTGAAGTTGGGATTGCATGTGAAGAGGCTGGAAAATGTAAGACCGTTTCTAAAAATAAAAGATGTTGTGGTAAAATTGTCCATAGATCCTGATGTAAAGCCAGTTCAACAACCCTTGAGAAAAGCCCCAATTACTGTGGAACAGCAAGTTGAGGCTAAATTAAATGAAGCACTGCAACTTGGCATCATCGAATGAGTTAGTCAACCTAGTCCTTGGATATCACCGATAGTAGTTGCCTTCAGACCGTCAGGTGAAATAAGGATCTGCATAGACATGCGTAGACCAAATGAAGCCATCCTGCGAGAGATCTACCCACTGCCTACATTTGATTCTTTTATGACAAAGTTAAGAAACGCAAAGTATTTTTCTCGTTTAGACCTCAAAAATATGTATCATCAGCTGGAACTAGATATTGATAGATGAACCATCACGACGTTCATTACTCACAAAGGCATATTTCGCTATAAGCGCCTTATATTCGGCCTAAACTCTGCTTCTGAGATCTTCCAGAGAACTTTCGAGGCAATCTTGCCAGCTTGCAAAAATTGCGAAAACGATTTAGATGACATTATCTTATGTAGCTCGACTGAAGCAGAACATGATGAATATTTAGGAAAAGTCATGACGACTCTGAGTGAAAATAATGTCACGCTAAATCAAGCCAAGTATCTTTTTAAAGCTCGAGAACTACAGTTCTTAGGGCATAAATTATCTGACAAAGGCATAGACGTAGACAAACGAAAAGTGCAGACAATCCTGGATTTTCGTGCATAGGAGAATAAAGAAGAATTGCGAAGTTTTCTTGTTTTGGTAACATATGTGGGAAAATTTATCCCAGACCTGGGAACATCAACGGAACCCTTGCGCCAACTTACGAAGGTACATGCCAAGTTTGAATGGACTGAAGTACATCAACAACATTTTGATAGGCTCAAACAATCTCTAGCCGGCTTCCAAAACTGGTATATTTTAATCTGAAACTACGTACACGATTGATTGCCGATGCTAGCCCGGTAGCAATGGGAGGCGTGTTGTAACAATTCAACTTACAACAGAACCCCAGTGTGATTTCTTTCGCAAGTAAAAGTCTATCAGATGTAGAAAGATGTTACTCGCAGACCGAGAAAGAAATCTTAGCATTGGTATGGGCAGAAGAAAGATTCTATTTTTACCTTGCTGGACTATAGTTTGAACTAGTCACATACCATAAACCACTAGAAGCGATATTTACGTCTACGTCAAAACAACCTGCACGCATCGAGAGATGGTTACTCAGAATGCAAAATTTCAAATTTAAATTAGTGTACCAGCCTGGAAAAACGAATATCGCTGATTCAGTATCAAGATTGTGCAAGTTACAGAATTCAGATTCATTTAGCTCAGAAGGCGAACAACATATTTTCACAATCATGTATGTAGTGTTCAAAATTAATAGCGACACATGGCCAGGTTCAGACAAAAATGCATACTTTCCCTTTAGGATGAAATTATCCACCATGGGCTCTGTGATTTTAAGAGGAAACAGAATCGTGATACCGCAGTCCCTAACGAGGGAGATATTAGAGTTAGCACATGAAAGACATCTAGGGGAAACGGTCATGAAGAGACGTTTACGAGCAAAATTTTGGTTTACAATGATAGATAAGCAAGCAGAACAATTTGTGAAATTTTGCCGGGATTGTTTGCTAGTCTCGCAAACTAACAAACCAGCACCAATGTGCAGGCACAAGTTTCCAGAGGGACTGTGGCAATGCCTTGCCATAGATTTATCAGGCCCATTACCAAACAAAGGCATTGTACTAGTGATTATCGACTACTATTTCAGATATCAGCAAATTGAGTTCCTGAAGTCTACAGCATCATCCGTTATATTAATTTGTTTAACAGAACTGTTCTCTCGCCTTGGTGTACCTCGGAGTATAAGAGTCGATAATGATAGACAATTTATTAGTAATGAATTCAAGGAATTTTGCAAGGGCTACAACATCGAACTCCACCGTATTGGTGGTTTCGCGGCAGTCACTCTACCCCGGGAAGGGTTATCAAAGAACAGTTAAGCCACGGAATAGGCGGAAAGTAGCTGAGTGTCGAATGAGTTATTGTAACCCTGAGATGGGATATCAAAATAGTTCAGAGGATGCAAAGGTGAATGGGGTTGATGACGGGTGGATGTCGCGAAAGACATGCGGCAATGCGGGAAAGGTGTGGAAGCGTGTGATCGACGTCTCTTTACTACTGAAAAGGATATAATAAACAGGTTATAAGCCTGAAAAGGGATATACATAACGGGAGAAGGGTGTCATCGATTTCTCTCACCCCCGAGAAGGGTTAAATAAAATGAAGGACCATTGGAAAGGGTAAAGATTGTGGATAGGGACTGGATGTTGCTAAAGTATCTTACAGTCTGTCAAGTTAAAGCGTGGGTGGCTTTACTCGCAGTCGGTAAGGTGTATCGACATGATTTTGGTGTCAAAATATTAAGAAGAGCTCCCTCT
>NC_046657.1:171740839-171755948 GCF_010883055.1 Belonocnema kinseyi | reverse complement strand
AGGGAGCTCTTCTTAATATTTTGACACCAAAATCATGTCGATACACCTTACCGACTGCGAGTAAAGCCACCCACGCTTTAACTTGACAGACTGTACTTTCAAGAAAGCATATAAAAAACGAGGAAGGTGCACTGGTTGTGTAGCCACCCAGAAGCACTATGTAAGCGAAAATTGTGAAAGTAATAAGAAGGGAAAGCGGCGCTAGAGGTACGTAAATTAGGGGTGAAATAGGGCCTGTCTGGCAGGCATAGGACATTAGTCAGTAGTCAGCGGCTTTTCGAGTTAGAAGTTTTTGAACCGCCTTGTGGATGCCCGAACACCCAGGTGCACCAAGATCGGTTAAAAGTCTCCTAAAAAGTTTTTTTTCAATTAAATTCGTGCGTGTAAACAAAAATGTGAAGAAGAAAAAACGGAAATAGAAAGTAAATGATTTTTGTAATAATTGATTTTGTTTTTTTTGTAGCAGAACATGGCTGAAAGAAGAGCTGACAATGCAAAAAAAGATTTAAAAGAGGAAGATTGGGGTGAAGATGATGCAACTTCTGAAGAGGAGAATTCCGCTATACATATAATTTCTTAGGTCCAGAATCAAATAAAATTGTTTTGCTTTTACCGACACTCAAGGAAAGTCCCGCGATTGATTAGAAAAAAAACACAAATCCGCTATAGTTCTCGATTATAATCAAACTAAGGTGACACCGATCTGCTTGCTCAATTCTGTCACAGATACACAGTCGCTAGAAAAACTTGCCGACAGCCCATGCAGTTTTTTTTTTGCATGATTGAACAAGTCGGCGTCAATACTGGCATATTTTATAATTTTAGATGCAACAACGATTTTCTTCAACACATACAATTTTTTTTTAAAGCCAGCCGATTCCCTAATGGAACTTCACTTGCGTTCGCGACTGGTTTATGTAACACTAACAGTTTAAAAAATTGTGCTGCAGATTTGCTCAATGTCGAAATTCCTCCTTTTTAGGAGAGATCTGATAAAATATTAAATCAGACTAGATGTCATTATTGTGATTCAAAACTGGATCGCAAAAATGGCCTCAATCTGTAACGAGCATCGCCGAGCCGTTTGTGCAAACTGTTCGGACGCAATTTGAAAAAAAGCTCGTATTGATTCAACCAGTACCCCACACACTTTCACTATTTTCAGATTGCAAAGTAAATATACTTTTTTATGACATAAGTGCTCCTAATAGCACCCTATAACTAGAAGTCTCTTGTTTATGAATCACTTTGATTTTTTTATTTAGCCCAATTTTAAGGAGCAATGACAACAAAACGCGATTTTTTCCATTTTCGCCCATTTTCCGAAATTTATCTTGTTTAAACATCTACTGTCTTTTACCTAATTGAAATATCAATATCAAGCTCATACGGCTATATTCCTGACATTCTGAACATTTTATTTCACACCTTAGATGTTAAGAAACATGTATTTTAAATGATTTTTCTATCTGATAAAAGTTAAGGATGGCCACACAGTCAGTACGCCAAGACCAGGACGCAAGAAAATGTGCGCCATCAGAAGGGTCAGCTTCAGATTTTTTTCTCTCAAAAAATTCTGAGAACGATATATTAAGAAATTATATATATTAAAATAAAAAAGTGAATAATTTAAACGAAAAAATCCATATCTGAATAACCACTGAAGGCATCCATTTTAAAGTTTCAAATGCGTGTTTCTCGAAAAGAATCCTAAAGGAATCCGCATTAAAAAATTAGCCGCCACGGATATTAATTTGAACTCACATGCTAATTTAAGTTGACAAGATAAGTTAATTATCTGATCTGATTTATTTTTAGCTATCATTAAAGCTCTAAAATTATGCTTACATATTCAAGCTAATTCATATTTAAGCCAGCTTGTAAAACGGAAAAAATTAGGCAAGCTTATTAGTTAAATGCACAAAAAAGTTTAAATAGAAAAAAGGCTTATCTTCGGCCAAAGCGAAAAAAATATTTCATCGAATCTTGTTGTTTTTTAAATACTGTATTTGTTTTAAAAATATTTTTCAAACAATAAACAACGACTTTGCGAAAAACTACCCTACATAGGTATTTGTAACTGGGGATTTTTATCGAAATGTTTCAAGTTGTTCCAATTCTACCGTAGTTTTTATAATATCTGCATATTTCTTACGATTTTTGAAATCTTTTCTAAATTTAAATTATCTGACCCTTCACTGGCACAACTGCTTTTTATTATGTAAATGGCAAAACCAATGTTTTTCACTCCTCGTGTTGAAATATGTCCCGCGCAGCTGGTATTTAATATTTTTGCACATTATATTTATTTAATTAATTTATTTACTGAACTTAAAAAAAAAATTACTGCATTAATAATGCTTCCAAAAAGGTATTTATTTTGCAAAATGAAAACTCGATTTTTTGGTCATATAAAGCACCATAGTATTCCACGTATAAATCAATTTACTTTTATTAGAATGCATTAAAGTAGTTAATAAAAAATACAAAGTTAACATAAAAAACAGTATTTTAAAGTTGTAATTACTCTTTCAAATCTACACAGTCGCTACGAAGGCCTGTAGTCCGGACGCCATACCCACTTCCGTCGGATTCGCGTTTGAGATGCAATGTTGTTAATGATACTTGTTTAGAGTTTGAATTATATAAATATTCAGATTTAAATTTATAATAAATAATTCAATTATAATGACAAGAGGTTATGAATTCTGAGTTCAGAGAAATAAATCATTCCCAATGATTAATATCGTCTCTGCCGAGTCTTAAAATTAAAATTTTGTTTATTTCCAACAATGTGACACAATATTCGCTAAATATATAAATAAAATTTTTCGTTTGTTATCTAGATTCTAGAAGTTGAAACGAATTTTCTGTTATGTGTACTCTGACTAATTAATTCTTGTAAAAATATTATAAAATATATAACATTTTATACAAATAGTCAAATCATATCTATACTATTAAAAATAATATTTTTTGCTCAAAACAAAAACTTCTTATTACCTTTTCATTAACATTTTTAAACATTTAAAATGGTAAATTAAAGAAAAAATCTTTTTTTTCTAAAATCGGAATTAATCATGTTTTTTGCATAAAAATCGCATTATTTTTTGATCGGTAACTCCAAGATTCTAATTTAGGATTAAGAAATTACTTTTGATACGTTTCTCAATCATTATTAATCCTAAATATTTAATCTGAACATTTATATAAATCAAACTCAGCGCGCAAGCAGTGACCAATCGGGTTGTCGGCGCCTGGTCAGCACGACGCAGGCGCAATTTAAAAAGTTCCCAAAATTGGGGACACTGAATCCGCATGATATCCCTCTGGCATTTATGGCGATCTCGCCATAAATGCTATTTATCAGTATCCTTTCTGTGCTGAATAATTGTGTTTTATTTGACAAAAGTTTGATTATAATCGAAAATATGGTTTAAAAAGAACAATTTTTATACTGGACGCTATCCCTCTAAAGTTAATAATTTTGAAGATAGAAGGGTTTCAATTTACGAATGGATAATGCATTTTAATGAATGGTCCTGTTTCTCGAAAGTGATTTGTTTTATTACGAAACGTTTAACACAGAAGCGGTCGTTACTCTATAATGAATATATTTTCGTATAAAATCGATGAAAAGTAAATTATTTTTATATAGTCAGGCATCAATTTTTAAAAAGTCTTTTTAACTTGATACAGCTTCACAGAAAAAAGATAGAAAGGTGTTAAAATTTGCATAGTGCTTTTTGTAATATCTCTGAATCCTACGAGGTTGGAATAAAGTTCAAATAATTTCAAAAGTGAATTAGTATCCATCCATAATATTAATTTTTTAAATTTTTATTCGTTGTAGAATGTTTTATGTTAATTTTCTTATTGCATTCTTATCAGAGAAGGTATTAGATTTGTGTAAAACTTGACCCCCACGGATTTTGTCAAATTTGCACGTTTTGAGACCCCCAGAATTCCAAAAACAGGTTTTTACGAATATGTTTGTCTGACTGTATGTATGTATGTCAGGCTTTGGGCACGATAACTTTTGAAAACATTAATATGTTTGATTGGCCTTTAGCACACTCTCTGAGTGTCAAAAACTGAAGGTTAAGTTCGTGAGCCAGTTATTTTGAATAATAATGCACAAAATTAGAACATTTTGATAATTTGTATAAACATTTTTTCAAGTTTTAAATTTTTCTGGACAGATGTTTATAGTATTCAAAAATAACAACAATTGATCGCAATGATTTCTTTGTTGTTGATAAAACTAAAATTTATCAGAGTTATAGCATTTACAAACTATCAAACAAAACAAACGAAAATCGGCATTTTAGGCCAAATAACGTACGATATAAAAAAAAAGTCAAGAAAAGAAAAATGTGTGTTTTTTTTTAATTCCCTACAAGATGATCATAACAACTTTTTGAATTTTCTTAAAAAATTAAAAATTTAAATTTTGACAGGATAAAAAAATAATGGAAATTCAAAAATTAAATATTTCATTCAACTATTTCACCTAAAGGAGGGCCGGGAATGTGAAAATGAGATTATATGAACTCATATCTAAAACAACGCTGCTGAAGGTTGGTGACCTTCTCAGCATAAAGCACTAACCAGGCATTACTCTCTGTTGAAACTACCCCCCCCCCCCCCCCCCCCCCCCCCCCCCCCCCCCCCACTTCGTCTGCAACCGCTCATAAATCGAAGTTTCGTAAGGCACGGAGTTAAGGGATATAATGTAGAAGTTAAAAAAAGGTCAGACTGATTTGTAGACCGTATGCAATAAAATGTTAAACAGCAAAACTTTTTTAAAACAATGCGCATTTTTTAACCGAGACAATTAGGTTACGTGTGTTTTTATATCAATGCATGTTATGAATTGTAATAATATAAATGTATGGAAAAGAGATACAATTTAAGAGACAAATTTGAGTACGAAGCGCGAGATAGGTGATTAGAATGTGTTCGTTAAAGCCGAAGGAACTTTAACGAAGAGAATTCACTATCACCAAATTAATTTTGTCGATGCTTTGAACTTTAGTTTAATAAAATCGTTGCACAAGTGTGGGGAATATACAATAACCGAGGGCGGAGCGCGAGGTAAATACATTATCGAGCGCGAGATAAACATACTATCAAGCGCGAATCGCGAGAGTCAATAGTTGCGCGCCCTGGGCGCGCTCAAACTTGTGAGCAGTGCGAGTCGCGCGCGCAACGCGCAATGAGCATGTGCCCGCGATACGGGCTGTTTTTGTTCTTGGAGTCGGCTGTCATTAGGTACAATAGGCTGGCTACTCTCTAGGTGGCTGCCATGGGCGCATAGCGCGAACATGTTCATAGAAGGGTCAAAATGTAAAGGCGTAGGCTTAGATACTTTGTGCTATGTAAAGGGAGTAAATCAGGGATTTATCTTGCGCTTTGCGCTTGATTGTACATTGATATAGCGCTTCGCGCTCGATTATGTATTTACCTTGCGTGACACGCTCGGTCTTTATATTTTCTCACATTCTTGCGCAAACATTTTAAAATTAAGACTCAAAACATCCCCCACTGTAATTTTGTAATTGTGAACTCTCTTTCGTTTACAGAGCTTAGCTCGAGAGTTTGAGCGCACCTACGGTACGCGTCTGATGGCAATCGCACTCCGCGCTTGTTCTTTGCATTTCTTCCGCATTCGGGCACACACCTTTTAAAATCAAAGGTGAACGGACCAACAACTGTTATTTTGTGATTTTGAACTCTCTTTTGTTAAAGCTCTTTTGCCTTTAACGAACACATTCTCATCACGTATCTCGTGCTTCGCACTCGATTTTGTCTAACATGTCAACTTTTCTACATCATACACAAAACTTTTATATCAATTACAATACATTTTTTATGTAACTCTGTCTGGGATTACTTATTAAAAAATTGCAAAATAAAAGGAAAATTGTATTTATCATGATTATTTTTGTATTTGTTACTTATTTTGCTTTAAATCGTATTCTAAGCTGCTCTGAAACATGTATCATTTCAAAAAAAATATATATCATTACAATTCATAATGTGCATAAAAATTGAATTATACTAATTCTTATTTCCTTGTTTTTATCATCTTTTTATTTTTAATGTTGTTTTTTACGATTAAATAAAAACTACTGCGCATCTGCATAGGGTCTAATACAGGAACCTAGATAGGGTCCTATATAGGAGCCTATGTCCTCTTTCGTCTTTTCTATGCTTTTTCCAAAAAGTAAAGTTTTGAATTTTTAATCTCATGTTTTACGATTAATTGAAAATCTACTCATCCTATAGAAAAATGATTAATAATAAATTTATAGATCTTTTTAGGCGAACAACTTTTGTCTGGTAATTTGAGTTCATATTGTCTGTCGTTTTTTCAAACAAATCTAATATTTTTATTTTGAATGTTATTTCATGCGACTAAAGCAAAAACTACGTGTTCTATCAAAAATTATAGCTCTTTTTTGGATGAACAAGTTTTGTCTCATTTTTTTCGTAGCTTATATCGAAAAGTGATTCATTATAAATTTGTAGTTCTTTCGAGGGCGCGCAATTTTAGCTTTATCATTTTTTTCGTATCTTGCATAGTTTGACCAAAAAATGGAATGTTTGGATTTTTCATTATTTTTGGTACGATCAAATTTGGAATTTTCAACTTTTCGAGCAAATTGAAAAAGTTGTTACCATAATCTTGTAGGCATTTCAGAAAGCAACGTTTTTCTTTGCCAGACATTTTTTCGTATCATGCGTTGTTTGGCTTAAATTGTTTATTTTAGTTTTTTTTGGCTTTTTAAAATGCTATAACTCTAGTACTTTTTGATTTTTTGAAAAAAGTCATTGGGATAAATTGCTAAATTTTTTGAATACTATGAATGACCGTACAGAGAATTTTGGAATTTTAAAAAAAGTGGCTTTAAAAATATTCAAAATGTGCCCACTTTTTGAATTTTCATCCAAAATGGCTGGCTTACGAACTTGACCTTTAGTTTAGACATTAAACGAGTGAACCAAAGGGCAATCTAATAGATTAATTTTTTGAAAAATTATCGTGTTCACAGGCACACATACATAAAAGAATACAGACAGGCAGTCACATTAGTAAAAACCTGTTTTTCGGATTCAGGTGGTCTCAAAACGTGGACATTTGACAAAAACTGGGAGGGGGGGGGGGGGGCAAATTTTACATAAATCTAATACCTTCTCTGATGAGAATGTAATAAGAATAAATATTGATAATTCTACAGCGAATAAAAATTTAAAAAAAATATTATGAATCGATTCCAATTCACTTTTGAAATTATTTGAACTTTATCCCAACCTCGTAGGATGTAAAGAAGCAAAGCTAGATGCGATTTTATTTGAGATCTTTTCGTTACCTCTACAGGTGCGGTTTTTAATATATTTCGATTAAAAATGATATGACTGGATTTAGAGAGATTACAAGAAGCATTATGCAAATTTTGATTCCTTTATTGATTTTTCCGGTAAAGCTGTATTAAGTTAAAAAGACTGTTCAAACATTGATGCCTAATTATATCAAAATAATTAATTTTTTCATCTTCTTTATCCGAAACTATATTTATTATAGAGTAACGAACGCTTCTGTCCATTATTTCACCTATTAACGCTTTTTTGTGCAAGAACTATTGATATCATCGAATAAGTGCCAGAATGACTTTTATTGCTCTTGGTTTCCTCTACAAAAATGTAGAAGAAAATTTGAATAAATATTGAACAGTAATACAATAATTAATTGATAATGAAAATGTAATTAATCGCTTATACATAGTGCCATAGTGCCAGTCAAGAGTTAAATGTTTGAATATTTTAACTTTTCAATATTGGGTTATATCACATTAAGTACTTTGGATTTAGCACTTTTAAATTGAAATTTGAATTAAGCGGGCCAAAATTTGTCTAATGAAGTCATTTTGTTCAAGAAATTACGAGTATTGTACATTTTTCGAGTACAAAACAGAAAAATAGAAAATTCAAATCTATACTATGAAAAAGTACAATTTGTAAAACAGAGAATTTGTTAGACTTCCTAAAAAGCGCAACAACGACAGATTCAGATTTTATATCCAGCGGAATAAAAGGTTATCTTAATTTTATATGCTGAAAGTTAAATCGATATTGCTGTCTCCGAATTAAGAAATAACAATTAACAATTAACAATTAACTTAGCATCTATTTGCACGTAAAGTCCCCCTTGTCAATATGTTATTTGTACACTTATACATGAACTTTAATAGTCGGATTTTATAGTTATGGTAAAATTCATCAAATTTGAATAATCTTACGACTGCACGGGCTTTTGTCAATTTTACTTGTCTCTTTAAACCTGCATAAAAAAGTCAATTCATGAGCGAATTTATAGATTATTGACTGAAATCATTCGTCCTAGAGAGTGGCTTTAGAGAAAATATAAACAGTAATCTAGGTTCTGTATAAAGTTATTAGGTAAAGAATTTTAAATAAAAATTTCATGGAAATACATTTATTGAAGTCTTTCTTTTGCGTACAAAATTTTTTGGTGAAATCATTAGTTTTTCAAAAAAAAAATGACAAAAATAAAAATCAGGCTGATTTTTCATGATTTTGTTTTAAAAAAGTAGCTTTATCTTGAAAAGTTTCAAATTGAGAGTAAAATACGTCTCCGAACAAATTTCCAATTAAATAAATTACACATTGATTCTACAAAACATTTTTTCATGGAGTCGATATTTTGATAACATAAAAATGTTTTTGAAAGGAACATAAAAAGTTTCCTGCAGTTTTCTTTAATTTATGAAGAAACATTTTAATTTTTCTACTGCTATTTTATAACAGGCTTAAAGATCTTGAGAAACTACACATATTTTGTGTTGAAAGTTTTTTTCTACAATTATTAATTTTTGAAACAAGAATTTGTTATGTTATCTAAATTGATTAAATGAGTATGTGTTAATAAATTAAATCTTTTAGGCGAAAAATTCTGTCATGAGTGATTAATGAATTAATCAATTTCCTGGTTCTCTGACTCTTTTTGTTTCTTGCATACAATAGAAAAACAGTAATGTTATCAATTCATTAATTGCTTGCGAAAAACTACTGCACAGATTGCTTTTATTACTCAGAAATTAAATTTTTTGATACAATTTTTACGACAAAATTGAGAGAAAAAAAAAGGAAATCAAAAATTTTATAATATAATTTATTTCAATTACGTAATTTTGAGAAAAATTTAGAACACAGCATACAGTCAAACTCGGATATAACACCCTCGGATATATCCCTCCCGAGAATTGACACCGCGCTTCAGGTAGGAGTAAAAAGGGCTACAGGAAGTGTGCGGTGACCACACAGCCGTACGCAAACAAAAGCGTTTTCATGCGAAGCGGCACTCTATCGGGTAAATTTAAGTATTTCTTTATAAATTAGAAAAACTACGAGGAACTTAGTATTTTCATCATTTGGTGTACAAGATTTTTCTCTTTAATGAATAATTTTTAAGTTATAGTTTCTTTTTTGACCAAATTTTTTTCAATAAATAATATTCGCAACAAAAGATAATGTGTAGAAAAGTTTTAAAAGTATATACAATTTCTCTGTAAAATAGTGATATAAAATTAATCTTTTTTAAAATAAATAGTGAAAACTGTGAATTAAAGGTTGCTTTAAAAATTCACTGTACCTTGTAAATTAAAATGCACAGAAAAGCTTCTGAGACCTTTGGTACAAGATTGAATGTATAAATTTGCAAACAATGCTCTCATGTACAGTGTGGTCTGTAGAAATCAAATCGACGTGAAAATGGTGTATGGTGAAGTTAGCTCTACGAGCCAGAGACGACCCGAAGAGGAGCCTATGGTAAGTACTGTAAACTTCACAAGAGTTTCTACTGTCTACTTTTAGCTCCTATAGCACACGATATTTTCTTTAGCAAATGCGGGAAATTTTCGATTTGAGAAAAAATAAAAACCAATCTTTTGAAAACTTTGGGCAATTTTCGGAAATTTATGGATAATTTGCTAAATTGTAAAAATTTCCTAAAATTGATGAAAAATGGGCAAATTACCAATGATTTCAGATATCTAAAAGTTTCCCAAATTTCCGGAAGTTTTTGATAATTTATTGATAATTTATGGTAAATTATCACCCATTTATGGTAATTTATCACTTCGAGCATGTCCAATAACTATTCACTACTCACAAGCAGTCTTTTAAGCGTCATATCATAATGAAGTGAGGTTATGATTCTGGCAGTCTTGGAAAGTAATTCTGACTCGAAATGCGCAAGCGAAACAGCAAGACAAAGTAATATTACTCCAAGAGCGCAAGCGCAGCAGCTAGAAAAAGGCTTTTTATTAGTGCTTTTTACCACGGTTTCGGAATTGGTCGTTTCCCGCACGCAATACATGCGTCGAAACTCGAACGTTTCGTGCATGCGTTAGAAAAAAGTCGTTTTTTCAGCTTTCCAAATATTCACGTAAGATCAAAATAAAGGTCTAACTAAAATTATCCCATGGAATTTTCATTTAGTATATAGACCGAGAGATGATTACAGATTGTGGTACCTTATTTTATACCGCATGCTTTTTTAAGGGTCGACGATTAATTGTAAGAGAACGAAGATTAAAGGGTTTGTAATCTATACACGCGTCCACGCTACAATGAAAATTACACTGCAATTTGTGAAAAAGTTTTGCCTTTTTCGGGGATGTTATATTGCCTGCCTTGATAATATAAGGTAGTTCCAAAAAATTGAAGGTGTAATAAATAAAGGCATGCGGTAGGCCATAGCCGAAAGGGCTTAAAGGGTTACGTAAGAATAAATCAAATTTCAGGGAATTTGCGTATTTTACAATTGTATGCCAATGTAAAAAAGAAAAGTTTTCATCGAAAAAATACTGTAAAACAATTTCCAACTATACCAAAGAAAGCTTAATATAAATTCTGCGATAAAATAATCATCTACTGCGAAAGGCATGCATATCAAACAAGTCCATCGTATTATAAATAATAATAGTTGCAATAAATTTTCTGCAATTGTCCGTGACTTTGTTTTGCAAGCATGCGCCTTCAGCTTAACATCAAAAAATTTAAAAAAAAAGCTCTGCCAACTGTTAATATTTTCATTCACATTTAGATCCATGAAGCAATGTATGTATAAATTTTTAGCCATTTGATGGATTCAAAAGTTGTACGGCTCATTTAAAAGGTCTTTAAAAACTTCAGGATACTACATGTTTTCGTATTATTTAGGACTTTCAGGGCACAAAAAGGCTCATTTCACTGTATTTTGTCAAATTTACAATTTCAGACTTACTATGAAAAGTAATTGCATACTCGTGAAGAAATGTGCTTCAAAATTAAATATAATGTAAAGTGACTTTTAAATGCTTTGTAGGTAAAGTGTAATAGTATATTATGTAACAACGGATGATTTCATTAAAAAAATATGTGTACAATGTTGACTTGAAATGATTACTTATTGCCCTTATTTAGGATCAAACATTGAAAAACTTGAAAAAAAAACTAACAGATTTACGATTTATTATTTTGTATTTTTAAAAAGTTTTAAAGAATTTTAGGTTAAAAATAATATCGTATTTTAAAACAGAAGTCGACTTTCTTGAAAAATGTCTACGTAATATCTGTTCAATACGTTCAAATCTTATCTTTCTGAAAAGCCAAAACTAAAAAAATTAAATTTTTTACATTGTAAACATTCTTCTATGTTTTAAATTGCTTCATCGATCTAGATGATAGACAGATTTCAAAATCACGAGGGAGCGAGAAAACACTGAGTTAAAAATAATATTTCCTAACAAAATCCAAAGTCGGATGCAAGAAAAAGTCATGGAAAATTTCTTTTTCTTTCATTCACAAAATTTTTTTTAGGGTTTATAATTTTTTATTTGCAGGCGAAACCATATTCATGTCATTTTTTCTATTAACTGGAAATACTTTTTTATAATAAAATCCAAAATGTAATGTCAAATAAGGTCACGGAAAATTGTAGACAATTTTTTGCAACTTTTTTCGTGCATGCCTCTATTTTGCAACGTCCTGGCTTGCATGGTAATTTTCTTAAATATAATTAATTTTGATAAGTTACGTATCGTAAAAATGGCATTTAATTTGAAATGACAGAAAATCTGTTGTAATTGTTTGCAGAATTTCCCAGAAATTTTCTCACCTAAACGAATATAACCCTTTGGGCTACTGCGAACCGCATGCCTTTAATTATCACAACTTCTATGTGTTTGAACCACCTTATATTATCAAGGCAGGCAATATAACATCATGAAAAAGGCAACAGTTTTTTTTTACAAATTGCAATGCGATTTGCATTGGAATTTTTCAAAAAGGCATCTGATTAAAGATAAAAATCGAGGTCGCTAAACTGGGTCACTTAATTGTCTTTTTTATGTACATTTAAAACGAAACTAAAATTGACGGAAAAATCAAAATTCTACAAATAAATTTAGGTAAAGTTCTGATTCGAGAAATTTAATAGTTCGTTTTTTTTTAGTTTGGGGACCTAATATCAGGAAAAATTGCCAGTTAAATCGCTGACGTGTTCTCACAGCCGTTTAAACGGCACTTTAATGCTGGCTGAATAACAGGAGATTAAAATACGAGATTCAGTTTTTTAACAATTTTCTCATCTATTCTATTACTTTATGATTATTAAAATTCCCATATTGTTATTTATCGAGCATAGATAACTCCTTCTGTAATTTCCGTGATGACATGACTCATTATCTCTTACTGAAAAAAAACTTCCCTGTCAGCTCAAAGATATCTCTCTGATGCAAGCAAAAAATAAGAGATGGCCAAAGCGAGTTCTAAAAATTTTTTTATTTTTCAAAAATAAAAAATAGGCATACATTTACTTACCTACGAGAACGATTTGGCCAATAAGCCCGTTAAAATTTCTCAAATGTGATTTTTTGGGCCACCACAATATATTTATATAATTAAAAGTTTGCCATAAGGACAACCGCATGATTTCGCCGGGAGCGGGAGCTAATCTGAAAAACTGAACCCGATCCCAGCGAAATCGCGGTAAAATTTCAGCCACAACCACGTCTCACGACCGTGAGATAGACGGACACAGTCTGTAACGGAATCAATACGACGATCCGGAAAAAGTCTCGTGCACCTTGGGGACACGGAGCGACCTAAGGAGGACCACCTTCAGCATTTTTTCCGCAAGTGTTTTAGCATATTTTTTACACGCAGGGATGCTTTTCAGGTTACTAACCAGTGAAAGTTTGGCACCTCAAAGAGCGCCGATGATAAGGACGATTAGTTTAACACAATATTCTGGGTACAATCGTCGCAACTCCCTTATAAGGTCTCCATACCTCTCTTTCTTTTCATTATTCTTGGCTATGATGTTTTCGACAGCTGGTGCTGAAAATTCGATAATGAACATAGTTCGCTCCTCGAAGTCAAGAATAACCATGTAAGGCCTCGAGGGTGCAACCGAAAAAATTTTCGAGAATATAACGTTCCAATAGATGCGGCACTTCTCATTCTCGACAATTGACTCAATTTCCCTAGGAGAATTTAGAAGAGCGATATTAAGGGTAATGTCGTAAGAGTGACAAAAGATGGTAATAAAGAACTCGTAAAGCCGCATTGTGCCCCTGGATGTAGGTTGTTCCCGTATGAGTTGGACAACTATATAGTATGTGTACCAAATGCTCGGAATGTGCATGGCACGCCCTGCAGCTATCATCGGAAATGTCTTGGCTCAAAATCTGGTGACGATATGTTAAGGTGGAAATAACACCGTCTGGACATGCCAAAATGAAACCCTCCTTACCAAACTTCAATCCAGGTGATTTAAGGAACGCAAAAGTTAGCTTACGCGACATTGACTGACCCTCCATATTTCTGTAGAAGATGCTGTGCATCCTCTTATCGAGGAGCTGTTCATAAAAGTGTTTCTCTTATGCTTTCTTAATCCAGGCTTTCAGAAATGAGAACTTGAAATAGATATGATTTGATGCATTTTGCTCACATTAATACTGAAGTTAAGTCCGAGTGTTTCAGCAGCCTCCTCCGCTGCTTTGTAGAGAAACGCTCCTTTGCCCACTTATTCGTGCTTCCTGACCATTTTAAGAATAGTGTCTCTTGCATTTGCGACTCTACGTACTGTACCTAAAATGATCCTTTTGTGAAGACATTCAAGATTCAATATTTTGCGATCACTTTGATGGCGTGAGATGTAGAGTCGCGGAACAGAATACCTTAGATGCATGCTTTTGCTCATGTGCATAACCTTTCGTGTCCCGATATCAAGGAATCTAAGCTCGTTCTTCGTCCAGGGTACCACTTCAAATGAATAGAGTACTACCGGGACGGCAAGCACGTTTGTTGAGATACTTTGTTTCTCGTCGACAGTGCGGAAGACACATTCCTCGAGGACGAACACGCGAAATAATAAGCAACTTTCGAGAAATTTAGTTGGAAATCAAAAAGTATTTTCGGAAGAGTTTCAACGTATTTGGCATGGAGTTTTTCTTATGTATGCACCTTAGTTAGCGTGCCTTACTGATACAAGGAGTTTTTGGTGCAAGGTGGTGACACACATGAGCATGCACAAACAAGAATTTAAATTGATTTTAAACATGCACTGACATTTTTAAGCTGTTTAAATCGAACGACTAAAGATTTTGGTTTGACGAATGACCAGGCTTCTCGGAGCGCCGGAACTTAACCTAACCTAAAATAAACATGCAAAGTTAACTAAATGTCTTGAGTTTAGTAATATTCCTGTAATTGTATAAAACATTTTTTATCAAAAATCAGGACATTTAGTTGACTTCCTGCAAACATAAACATGTACTTTGGTTAATCATATAGCATGCTATAAATTTCATTTTCCTTATACAAAATGTTTGACTAAAAGAAATTTTTTTTTAAATCTTGTACCATACTCTATGACAAAGCCACCGAACGCGTCCTCGGGTTGCGGATAGAGGGTTCCTGTACCAAGGGTTTCTACTGAATATGGTTACAAAAATAAATAGGCAGCCGCGGACAATCGTCCAGGGGTGGTCGCGAAGGAATTAAGCCCCAAGCGGAGGTGTGGAAAACGTGCAAGGAT
>NC_046657.1:171738980-171740739 GCF_010883055.1 Belonocnema kinseyi | reverse complement strand
CTGGCAGGAATTTTACAGCCAAGGTTCGACAGTTCGCGCACGAACTCCGGACCCATTATCACACACTTAACAAGTCAAAGCTGCTGACCATCATGCAGCATATTGTTGAGAGAATACGGATACTATCAGACGCTAAGAGAAGTCTAGAGCGGAGGGAGAGGTGGGTCAGAGAGAATCAGCAGTTTCTCTCTGACCCACCTCGATTCTTCCAAGACCCTCCAGTTACTGTCGAACACCCACCCAAACCAGAGGAGGTCGAAGTATTTTGGAGAGAAGTCTACGAAGTTCAGCATAGACTGGACGAAGACTCAGAAAATATAAATAGCTTCAAGGAGTTATGTGTTGCCCCCATAACACCTGATAAAGAATACCCACCCATCACTACCGAGGAGGTGAAAAAAGTATTAAGAGGGATGAAGAACTATTTCGCACCGGGACCAGATTGTATCGAAACCTTCTGGTGGAAGAAGTTTTCTTCAACCCATCAGCATTTTGCCCGTATTTTTACCTTATATTTGAAGTCGGAAGAGCCGATTCCAGAGTGGTTGGTGGAAGGGCGAACAATACTCCTGCCGAAAATAGGCAACTTAGCTGACCCGAAGAACTACAGCCCAATAACTTGTCTGAACACGCTTTATAAGATATTCACAGCTATCCTAAATGATAGGATTGTTCGGGCAGTTGAACCGGTGTGGCAAGAAATGTATGAACAACGAGGCTCAAAGAAAGGCGTAGCCGGATGTCTGGAGAACCTGCTCATCGATAGATGTGTCTGCAAAGATGCAGCCTTCTACCGTGACCTATCGATGGCCTAGATTGATTATCGGAAAGCTTTCGATTCGACATCCCATAGACTTATCATCTGTCTTTTGGAAATCTTAAAGGTTCATCCGCAAATAGTTGGGTGCATAGAGAGATTGATGCCGCTTTGGAAAACCAGACTTACTATCTCATCTGGAAAAAATCGTGTGACAACTAACAAGGTCACGTTTCAGAGAGGTGTCTTTCAGGGCGACACCATGAGCCCACTCCTCTCTTGCCTTACATTATTAACACTATCTCTAGCACTGCGCCATTCCAACGGGTACTTGTGCGGCAAACCTGCAGATCGAAAGTACAAGGTCACTCGTGTATTTTACATGGACTATCTTAAGATCTATGCTAAAAACAGAGAGCAACTGCATCTAGCTCTGGGGATTGTCGAACGATATACTAAGGAAATTGGAATGAAATTTGGGTTAGACAAATGCGCCAAGGTTTATTTGAAGCGAGGAAAACTTAATGGCATCCCTGAAGATCCTGAGCTCGTTGATAGAAGCGCCATACGACTCCTTTGCGCTGCAGAGGCTTATACATACCTGGGCGTGCCACAGATCCGCATTCAGGATGTGACATCTATAAAGGATACTCTCGTGAACAGCTCCTCAATAAGAGGATGCACGGTATCTTCCACAGAAATTTGAAGGATCAGTTAATGTCTTGTGAGCTAACGTTTGCTTTCCTTAAATCGCCCAGATTGAAGTCTGGTACAGAGGTTTTCATTTTTGCATGCCAAGACGGTGTCATTTCCGCCTTAACATACCGTCGCCACATTTTGAGCCAAGACATTCCTGATGATAGCTGCAGGGCGTGCCATACACACCCCAAGCATTTAGCTCACATACGAGGGTGGATTGATAAGTTTCCGGCCTGACCAAGAAAAACAACGTTTTTAAGAATTTTTTTTTTTATTTCTCAACATAATCTCCTCCAAGGCTGA
>NC_046657.1:171728075-171738880 GCF_010883055.1 Belonocnema kinseyi | reverse complement strand
ACCTACATTCAAAGGCACAATGCGGCACTAAGAGTGCTTTATTACCATCTCTGTCACTCCTACGGCATTCACCTTAATATCGCTCCTCTAAATTCTCCTAGGAAAATTGAGTGAATTGTCGAGAATGGGAAGTGCCGCATACACTGGAACTTTATATTCTCGACAATTGTTTCTGTTGCTCACTCGAGGCCTGACATGGTTCTTCTTGACTTCGAGAAGCGAACCATTTTCGTTATCGAATTTTTGGCAACAGCTGATAAAAATATCATAGCCAAGGAGAATGAAAAGAAAGAGAGGTATCGAGACCTTATAAGGGAGTTGCAACGATTGTACCCGGAATATTTTGTTAAACTGATCGTCCTTATCATCGGCGCTCTTGAAGGTGCCAAGCTTTCACTTTCTAATGGCCTAAAGAGCATCCATGCGTGTCAACAAAGCGATTTCGCTGGAAGCGGGTGCAATTTTTCAAATTAGCACCCGCTCCCGGCGAAATCCTGCGGTTGTCCTTATGAAAAATTTATATATATATATATATCTCTCACGGTCGTGAGACGTGGTTGTGGCTGAAATTTTACCGCGATTTCGCTGGAAGCGGGTGCAATTTTCCAGATTAGCACCCGCTCCCGGCGAAATCCTGCGGTTGTCTTTATGACAAATTTTTAATTATATATAGATATATGTGTGTGTGTGTTTGTGTTTGTTTGTGTGCATTTGTGCGTATAGCTATGTAAAAAAATATATAATGAACCCATACATATAAAATGTTTAGCCTATTTTTCGGAATTTTTTGTTAGTTCTAACAATATTATTTTCTCTCGGGGATTCTTTTTTTTAATAAAAAGTCGAAAGGTGCGCACGCGGTAACGGTAATAAAATTATTCGGAAATACTCGAAATAAGGCAGTATAGGTAAATCCGAAAATATTGATCTGGAACGGCCCCTTATATGAAACGAACTCCAGACTTGTAGACATTTTCATAAGGCTTGGAAATCGAGAATTAGAATCAATTTTTTTTTGTCTTCGCAATTTGGGAGGTTTCACTTGAAATTCTAATATTTTTCTTCTCTCCTATTCACATTTATTTTTCGATTTTTTTTAAATCAAACAACATCTCGTTTTTAATTGCGCTCGATGACGTGGAAACATACACAGAATTAAAAAGATTGATCACGAAATTGGACAATCCGGACCTTGTGCAAAGTGTTGAAGCTTTGAACTTAGAAACTTTCGGTAATAGAAAATTAATGTATGCCCGATTAACGAGAGGGATTAAGCTTCTTAAAGGCTGACCCTCAAAAGATTCGGATTACACATCTGTGACATCGGCGTTGTCAAACAGCGAAACGGAAATAGAATTAGATATCGAGAATTTAGCAGCGGCCCTACCTAGGGATAGACAAACTGACACACCTCCCACCCAAATAACGACAACAGTAAAAACGGTGGTAGCTAACACTAGTTATCGAACAACGGTCGCATTGCCACATAACGATAATGTTTATGACATAACCAATAGCACCTCCATGGGTTCCTTGAGCAGTCTCGACACCACGCGTAGTAACATGAGACCTACGAACCGTGTCATGCAGGATACCGCTATGATTCAAAGCAGAAAGCCGATCTTACAAAATCCTGGAGTAGAAAGACTAACAACGCCACTCACAATTCCAAATATTTTCTGAAAGTTCCGACAGAACTTCCAAAAAAAAGAAAATCGCGGTACGATTCATAAGGGCGCAACTAATCGTCTAAAATATTATTTCTTAACACCACAGCTTCCGAATCTGACACCGAAGATCTCAGGAGCAAACCAAAAACAATAGAAAACATATTTTAGGTCTTGATAGAAGTAAACTAAAATGATAGGACCGAACGTCTTTTAACGAAAGCCAATTTGGGGAATTTGCAGAGAAAATTCCACAAATTGACCCTGACGTTGATAAGAGTACAAACCGTGAACCCACTCTTCCGAAAAGACCATGAAGGAGTAAAGTTGGATTTAAAGAACACCGCTTTCGTGATCAATTCACAGGCAGGGACACAGTTTATAGCAATAGATCAGCCGACAGAGACTGACTCGGAAATAGGGACTTTGGAAAGATCGTTTTAGGATGGAATCTCAAGTGTAATGGTAAGAGCGACCTTAGCGGCGATGGCTTTCTGACAAAAATAGAGTAGAGTAGGAAGCTTATTAGGGTATCAGATGAAGAATTACAATTAGCAATGTCGGTTTTGTTAGAAGGAATTCCGTCAAAATCGTTTAAAAATCATGAGAAGGAATTCTACAGCTGGCGAAAGTTTCGAAAGGAATTTAGATCTCACTTTGGCGATGATGACTTTGAACAAAGGCTCAAAGAGCAAATACAGGCTAGAACACAGGGTAAAGAAGAGTCTATTGATGACTTCTTAACCAATGTATAGAGTTTGATGAATTTGCTTGAAAACAAGGTTCCAATAGTTGACCAACTTGATTGGGTCCATAGAGGTCTCAGACCTGACTATCACAAGGTCATCCCCCGCTCAGTCTATAGATCATTCCGCGAACTTTCCCGTTTCGCCAGAAGCTGGGAGAAAGAATGGAACGTTTACATTAAGGAATATAAAGCCCGACCTACTCCTGATAATTGATTTTTGAGAGAATTCGCCTATAAACCGAACGCGACCTCGAAACAGTTCAAACAACCTCCATCCTCAGCGGTGAAAAAGGAAGTAGAGGAAACCTCGGCGATCAATACGGAGCAAAAACGGAGCCTCGTCATGCCCAATGACCTTCCGGATAATGCAACCCTTCAGGCAATAATTGACTCGTTGGAGTATCAGGAAATTAGCATGCACGACGACGAATTGGGTCACGAGGCATCATCGGGCAAAGATAGCATGTTTAACGAAGAAGGGCTTCTAGTAATGTTAGCGGAGGCCCAGATCCACAAGCACTCTACAATAATGCTGATTAACGCCGTCAAGGATTCTCCCGGCCTTAGTCAGAATAGACCTCGTCCCCTTCCGGAGGACTAAGACCTGATTAGGGTAATGGAGGATAGTGTTTTGGAAACGGGGTTAATTAGCGGTATAGTAAAGACTACTGAAGTGGCCAATAGGATACACGTATTGGCAACTATTGAATTAATCCCTTTCGGCAGCCTAATAAAAAATGGTTCGTCACGTGTACTGATTCGTAAGTCAGTTTAGGATGAGATAGCCAGAGTTTCTAGTGGACAATTTGACTGCTTTAGAAGATCACGGATGATAGTGACAAACGGTGCGATTTACACAATATTCGGGAAAGTCAACCTACCTGTAACTGTAAAACGTGTTACTCGGATTTGTGAAGTTAGGGTAGCCAATAATCTCGATACTAAGATGATATTAGGGCTAGAGGGCCAGGGAAAGTTTGACATAGCGTTTCTCTTCCACTCCTGAGAGGTTTTATGCCGGACTTCTAGGGAAAACATTACCCCCTAAAA
Source organism: Belonocnema kinseyi (assembly GCF_010883055.1). Taxonomy (NCBI): domain Eukaryota; kingdom Metazoa; phylum Arthropoda; class Insecta; order Hymenoptera; family Cynipidae; genus Belonocnema; species Belonocnema kinseyi. The sequence continues at coordinate 171,735,415 of NC_046657.1, read as the reverse complement.
CAATGGTTGATCAAGGAGGAGAACTGTAGTAGCGTGGCAGCCCTACTTGAGGGGGAGGAAGAAGCTTTCAGAGAGTTTTTGAGGATAAAGCTTCCTCCTAAACTTCAGGGCCCATTGAGCGCGACTCACCTCAGAACCCACACCATTGATGTTAGGGATCATGCGCCTATAAAATAGAGATACCGTATAGTCTTTCCAAAAGTAAAGGAATCGTTGTATGAGGAAGTTGGCAGGTTGTTGTCAGAGGGTATTACCTGAGAATCATTCAGTGAATGGTCCGCTTTCGTAAGTTAAATGATATTTCCAGGAAACACGCGTCCTCTCTCCCTTATGTGACCAACAAACTGAGACAATTGAAGGCCGCCAAAGATATATGGAAATTGTACTTGAGTGCTGCCTTCAACCAGATACTGCTTGAAACCGATAGTCCACCATATACCGTGTTCACCGTGCCGGAAAGAAGGTTGTTGGAGTTCAAAAGAATGCCTTTTAGGCTCACTGGGGTTCCAGTAACCTTTCAACGGCTTATCGACTGTGTGATTACGCCGGAATATTTAGCTACCTATATGATATCATCGTTGTCAGAGAGACACTTGACGAACATCTGTCGTGGGAAGGTCGTCGACCGCGTTTCGTAAGTCGTTTTAACAACAAATTCCGAGAAAGCTGAGTTCTGTTGTTCAGAGGTTAGATATTTAGGGTTTGTTGTCAATAAAGATGATCTCAAAGTCGATTCTGATAAAGTAGAACCTATAGCCTCATATCGTGCCCCAAAAACGGTCAAGCAACTGCGAAGGTTCATGGGAATGTCCTCGTGGTATAGAAGATTCATACCGGAATTTGTTACTGTGGCAGATCCATTGACACGGCTCTGTAGAACGAACATCAAATGGCATTGGGGTGAGAAACAGCAGACAGCTTTCGATAGTTTAAAAAGGCCCTTGACTGACATACCCATTTTCGCATAGCCAAGTTTTAAGAACGTGGTTGAATACCCCTTCAACTTATAGACGGATGACAGTGCAACCGGTTCACAAACTTAAGGAACCCGACGAGTCGATTCGCGAGATGGGGTTTAGAGTTACAAGGGAACGATTGTGATATCATTTACCAGAAGGGTCCCATGCACCATGTCCGAGACACATTGTCGAGGTTGACTGAGGACGATGAAACTCCAGTATCTAGTATGGACGCGACGGAAGTCGTTATTATTTGCGACGCGTGCAAGCGGTCCAGAACCGGCCGAAAATTTTTCCGGACTGGAAAGTGGCAAATGGGGTGCCGTATCGTTATAAACCAAATGTGGTGGTGTGGCATAGAAATTGGTTCTCCTGACAGAACTTAGGACTGGGGTACTGCAAGAAGCGCATGAAGAGCCTCAGACTGGTCATCTGGGTAACGAGAAAACCTACCAAAGGATGGCCCTCCGCTATTATTGACCTGGAATGTTTCACGATTTGGTCCAGTTTGTCCGTGCGTATGAACCCTGTCAGAGATGTAAAGTTGAGCAGGCGCGCCCTGCTAGCATGATGGGCCAGCGAATGATAGAACAGCCCTCGACAGTGGTGTTGGGGGACGTCATGAGTCCTTTTCCGAAAAGCAAGACTGGTGACAAATACATTCTAGTATTCCAAGATATTTTCAACAAATGGATAGAGTATATCGCGATAGGTGTGGCAAATGGTCCTTTCGTACGAGGCATTTGAAGATCTGGTAGTGTCGCGTTGAGGCGCACCAGAGGTGGTCCATATATACAGCCGTACCGAGTTCGCGAACAAAGTCCTAGAACAAACGTGTCGAGGCCTCGGTATTATTCACACCACTACTGCGGTAATCCACGTGCAAGCAAACCCCACGGAAAGGGTTCATAGGATTCTGAAGAAAGTGATTGTGTAGTTTCCCTAGGAGAATCACCACGAGAGGGATGTACACTTACCAGAGTTCAGGTACGCGGACAACTCGGCGAGACATGATACTCTAACAGTTTTCCCGGCTTTTCTTAATTTCGTGCGGAATCCCCTTCCCTATTGAATCATGCGTAGGGACCTGGAAAGAAGTAGACAGCATGTGGATCCTCAAACTGAGGTCTGAGTTTATAGAATGGGACGTTTAGACCACCTTCGCGACTGGGTGCGTCGGAACGTCGTTAAAGCCTACGAAATTCAAGCAAAGTATTATAATGCGGTTAAAAAGTAACGTAATTTCAGGATAGGAGATCTAGTTTTTAGACGAAATAAGAAGTTGTCGAAAAAGATCGATAACATCGCAGGCAAGTTGTTCCCGAAATTAGAGGGCCTGTTTAAGATCAAACTCCGTCTTTCCTCGGTTGTGTACACACTCGTGAATATTAACAGAAGGTTGGTTGGTAAGAAACACGTGCGAAATCTGAAGCCTTTCGTCGCGGTAGAGGATTCTACTGCGGATAATACATAAAAAAATTCGCGTTCGTTGTTGTAGAGGAATGATGCAGCAATACGCCCCATCAATCCGGCGGAACACTCTTGACCGCCGTACAGAGGCTTGGAGGCGCGGTACCCACCGGAAACAACTTCCATAACCACTCTAGCAATCTGGCCCGAAGCCTCAGACAGTGTGGGCCTCCGCGGGTGGATATTACACTGAAGTCGGCTAGATACGAGGATCTGAGCGTGGCGGCCACCTTCCGACTAAAGCAACAATACGACGAGAGGGGGGTGTGGCTGAAGGCGTGCGTTCCTTAGCTAAACCCTACCGAGGCCCGATCCTTTGGAAGTGCTGCAAGTGTGAGGAGGTCAGACACAAGCAGGGAAATTGAACTTGTACCGATTTGCACGTCCTTTACTGCAAGGGATGCGGTGAGAAAGGGTTCACGAAGAGGAGGTGTCCGAATTGCAGCGAACTGTATGAATTGGACCTGGTCCTGGCCGGCTAAGGTCAGCCCCGGCTGGATCAGGGTATCGTAAGAAGGAGACCGATCGTGGAGGCGCATCACACTAAGATCCATCGGGCCCAGATCAGAAATCGAAGGGTGAATCCCTAGAACTAACGAGGGGGAATCCTTTCAAGGAACAATTTTTTTTGTTCTGTTCTCTTCCCCTTTGAGATTTGTACTTAATTCTAATCGATGTTGTTGATCCGGTGTAGATATTGATGTTAATGTTTTCTTCTCTGACATAATGATAAATTGCAGTAATGCTCTCCTCATCAGGAAACAATAGTTCTATATCGGTCTACTTATTATAATTATAGAATTAGTAATGAACCTATCCTCTCAAATGAAACCTTCTCGATGATCAATCTGGGTGCAATTTAATATGTTATTTGAAAAGATTTGTTTAAAAATAAGAGTCTTCATGTTAAAAATAATGTTTAGGTAGTATAATCAATTATAGTATAACACTTGGAATTTAAAATAAGAGACAGAACTTGTGTTCTGCTCCATTTTTGTGTCTCAAATTAAGAAAGTGAAATAGAAAGAAACTTCCTCGATGTTGCCCTTTCACTACCCAGCAGTGTCAGAATTTGCCAAAGTATCGACACTAGCTAAAATGAAAGAGCGCCCTCTCGGAGTTGGTTAAGTACCGAGAGAAAGCTGGACTCATTACTAGTGCTCAAATTGTCGAATGATTGATAATGACCTAATCCCTTTTTCCACTATGTCACTAGGACTATCACGCAGACTTCCAGTAGCCATATTGAAAAGGAATTTCCCGCGGATTTGTGATAGGTGCACCGGCATTTGGCGCGTGAAGCCTGTACGACTATTGGCCAAATGGAACAGCGAGGCGCAGACCACCCTTCCAGCAGCATCGGCATAGCGTGGCAGTCGGTCACTCTCGTTCTTCGCCTCTTAGCATAATGACGCTGAAATTTCTTTATCGTCGATAAATTAGATTGTTAAAAATACAATACTATACGAAATTGTATAGATACAGACAATGAAGCATTTTAGTAAAACACATTATGTGCCTGGTCTTAAGGTATAAGGTTTTTTTTTTTGTAATTTCGGCAAATCACTTTGGCGGAATTTCTGAATTCTGAAGTAGTGAAATGATACGTAATATGAGATACCGCCAAAGTGATTTGCCTCACTAAGTGCTCTCTGTACGTTTTTTTATTGCGTGTGCGGGAATTGTATGGGCAGTTTTTTATGGTCGGGCCTCTTCCAGAATTATAAAAAATTAGTTTTCTGAAAATTTGTCGCATCATATGATTATTGTTATAATTCTTATAGCTTTGGAGATTTTAGGAATTCGGCAAATACGTTACATTTATAAATTTTAAGTGCAGTTTTAGTCAATAGTTTCTCGGGTCTCAGGTCATTCTTGTATTTCGTTAGCTTAGACTTGCGTATTTTACCTCTTTATTAACTAATCTTTTTTTATTAATAAAAAGAATGTGTTTTAACAAGATGTTGGCCTCTGATTAATTTGTGGTTGGACGCCCCCCTTGGACATTAATCTCAGATTAGATTGATGTCAAAATTGATAAGTTAAGCTCGTGTTTTACTGCTTGTTAAGCTACCGAAAGAGTCATTGTGCGAACATAGTCGTAATGATGGATGTCCTTTTCAGTAGTGGCTGGCGCCCTTAATTATGTTTGGAGTATATCGATATACCAAAAAATTAAGTTTTAATTCTCTATACGTTATATTAGTTGTCTCTTTTATTGTTTTGTTGAGATTTCTCTTGTGTTGAAATTCAGCCGTTAGTCAGAATATAATTTCGAGGCCAAATTATGTCTTGATCATTTTTAGGTTTAAAAATGCATTTATATATTTGAGAATCTTTGAAATACTGTGACATTATTGAATGAAAAAATGTAATGTTCCATTAGTTTGTATGCCCTTAAACTTTAGGTTTTTGATTGTTTCAAGAAAATTCAAATAGCTGTTATGATAATCTTGTAAGGCATTCGAAAAGCAAAATTTTTCGTCTCTTGACTTTTTTTTATTTCGTGCGGTATTTGGCTTAAAATGGTCATTTAGGTTTGTGCTTTGGAATTTTATAAATTCTATAACTCTGGTATTTTTTAGGTTTATAAAAAAGCCATTAGGATAAATTGTTCGAGTTTTTAAACAGTATAAACATCCGTGCAGAAAAATTTTGAATTTAAAAAAATGGTCTCAAAAATATTCAAAATGCGCTCCCTTTTTGATTTTTGTCCAAAAATGGCTGGCTAACGAACTTACTTCAAGAGTGTACCAAAGGCCAATTTAATATATTTTTTTTCCAAAAGTTATCGTGCTCACAGAGAACGATACAGATAGGTAGATTCGTAAAAAACAGTGTTTTGGATTTAAGGGTCTCAAAACGTGGATATTTGACAAAAACTGGTGCGGGGGGTCAAATCCTATACAAATTTAATACCTTCTCTGATGGGAATGTAAATACAAATTAATTTTGCATGAATAATGTTTTGATAGTTATGTTGTTTTGTCTTGATAGTTATATTGTTTTGTCATTTTCGTCTGTGTTTTGGAACTTTTTAAATGTTATAACTCTGGTAATTTTTGGTTTTATGAAAAAAATCATTTAGATAAATCATTCTAATTCTTGAATAACATAAATACTTGCGCGAAAAGTTTTCGAATTTTGTAAAAAGTAGTCTCAAAAACATTCAAAATGCGCAGAAATTTTCACTTTTCATAAAAAATGGCTGGCTAACTAACTTGACCTGTAGTTTAGGACACTTAAAGAGTGATGGTCAGTTAACCTTACATTGCACTTTTATGCAATACAAAATTATTATATTATTTAATTATTAATTATTTTTGTATCAAAATATATGATCTGTTTGAAAACTAGTCGATCCGAGCGTTACATGCCAGTCTAGCCGCCAGAAATACACAGAAGATGCATCCACGTGGGATAAATGTATGTTTTTATGTGTGCGTGTATTTTTAATGCATGTATGTTTGCATTTATGTATGTATTTATGCATATGTGACCGTCCGCGCAGAAACTAATGCGTTAAAGCTGAATTCTACAATTTCACATTATTTGTATCAATTTTGCCGTAAAAGTTTAATATTAACACAGTAATCAGTGGACATAAAAATATCAGTGACTAACGTTGTAAATTTCAACCACATTATAACTGGTATTATCATTTACTTTTATCAGGCTTCTTTAAAATAAAAAAGGTACTGTAATCTAATTCACACGGAAAGCACAAAAAAGCAGAATGATGGAAATTTTACCAGAATTTTGTAATTCCACAGCAGAGGAAATGTAATTCCCGGGCGGGTGTCGCTCGACAACACAACAACGCGTTCGCGTGTTTTATGTTCCTAATCTATTATATTTTAAGTATTGCACCCGTTCCGTCTATAAGAAGTTGGGATAAATTCATATTGCCATAATTGTACATATTCTGATGCGCGGTTTTATATTTTATAAAGCGCAGCCTTCTAAACTTTATCTTCTACAACTACGCACGTGGACTAATGCTGATATTTGGTACATAAGGTGAGTCGAAAAAGTTCGTCTTTGAGTGCGGTATTTGTACAGAAACAGAAAAAAAAACATCTGTTGGACTAGCTGAATGTATGATATTTAGAAATGGACTTCTTCAATTAAACAAATATACTATTACATCGATGTTGAATTTCAAACCACTTTTTTACATTGCAGCATTTGAATAATGGGGATGCATCTACGAAAAGCACACCGTCCACTTACCACTGCACCTTGAGGCGCCGTATCCGTGAGCTCCGCTCGTATCAGACCGTTTCGAATATACTCAGTAATGGGGAGGGAGCGTCCATATATTACGTAACACTGTTTACGGGGATTGCTGGGTGACAAGATTTTCTTATAGTTTTGTCATGAAGAGGACTGGAAGGGGGGGGGGGGGTGACCAATACCTTTACGTAATAAAACTGCTTGCTGAAATAATGCTCAATTTAAGTAAAATAAAAAATAGGTCAATTATTATTAATAATTTTGGTATTGAAATAACCCAACAAACAAAAAAGGAACTAATTTGTCTGAAATTAATTCAATTTTCGAATATATGTCTTTTACATAACGGCAATGGGGTTAGAGGGTTTCAGCTAATTGTTACGGTTCCCTTACAAAAGGGTTGAGAGGATCTAAGAACCTCGATGTTTGAGTTAAATAATAAAGTGAACCCTAGATATCGGGCCTTCTGACAGAGATGTTCCGAGAATTGACGCCGCGCTGCAAGTAGGAGTAAATTTTTTTTTATTTTTCAACATAATCTCCTTGGAGCTCTATACACTTGGTCAATCGCTTTTCGTTGTCTGGAAATCTCTGTCCACCGAACCATTTTTTCAAGTTTGGAAATAAGAAAAAGTCACTGGGGGTTAAATCTGGTGAATACGGTGGGTGTTCGAC